>NC_066846.1:10260085-10423149 GCF_001640805.2 Lates calcarifer
AAAAGTCATAATAGTATGGCGTCAAAAAACATGAAAAAAAGTCATAGTATAGTAAGGCTTCAAAAAAAGTCAAAACTGGTCAAAAGTCATACCGTAATAAAGCTTTTAAAAAAAGTCAAAACTGGTCAAAAAAGTCAAAAACTGGTCAAAAAAGTCATACCATAATAAGGCTTCAAAAAAAGTCAAAACTGGTCAAAAAAGTCATAGTAAGGCTTTAAAAAAAAGTCATAGTATAGTTAAGGCTTCAAAAAAAGTCAAAACTGGTCAAAAAAGTCATAGTAAAGCTTCAAAAAAAAAAGTGATAGAATAGTAAGGCTTCAAAAAAAGTCAAAACTGGTGAAAAAAGTCATAGTAAGGCTTCAAAACTGGTCAAAAAAGTCATACCATAATAAGGCTTCAAAAAAAGTCAAAACTGGTCAAAAAAAGTCATAGTATAGTAATGGCGTCAAAAAACATGAAAAAAAGTCATAGTATAGTAAGGCTTCAAAAAAAGTCAAAACTGGTCAAAAGTCATACCGTAATAAAGCTTTTAAAAAAAGTCAAAACTGGTCAAAAAAGTCATAGTAAAGCTTCAAAAAAAGTCAAAACTGGATGAAAAAAGTCATAGTAAGGCTTCAAAACTGGTCAAAAAAGTCATACCATAATAAGGGCTTCAAAAAAAGTCAAAACTGGTCAAAAAAGTCATAGTAAAGCTCAAAAAAGTCATAGGATAGTAAGGCTTCAAAAAAAGTCAAAACTGGTCAAAAGTCATACCATAGTAAGGCTTCAAAAAAAGTCAAAACTGGTCAAAAAAGTCATAGTAAAGCTTCAAAAAAAAGTCAAAACTGGTGAAAAAAGTCATACCATAATAAGGCTTCAAAAAAAGTCAAAACGTCATAGTATAGTATGTTCACTTCAAATCATTGTAATTAGGTATCAAAAATTAATCGGGGCAGTTTAGGAAAGAAAAAATAAATTTATTGAGCCATTTCTGTGATTAACAAGTCCTCTGTTCTCTGCAGGAGGAGAAGACGACAGCAGCTGAAGACCTGAAATGAATGAAAGAAAACAGAGTGTTTTAAAGATGTCCACCATCTAACTGCTGTAAACAGTGCTGGTTTCCTGTTCAAGTGAAATCGTTTGTTTCTCTACCATCTGTAATGTAGTTATGGGCACTTTTCCAAAGACTAACATGTCTTAATCAAACACTTGAGAGAACATTCACCTGCTTATGATACAATGGCTTAATTCATAATTGTATCACAAGCAGTTAAATGATCACAAAGATGCTTAATGACATGTTCATCTTTCAAAAATGTGCTCACATTAACCCTAACCAGCTCTAACAAGCGTTTTCTTGTGGTCAAATGTCATTGGCCTTGCTGTGATTTGTTAAATGTTGTCTGGAATAAAATCAGTAAAAGTTTATTGTAGTTTCATTTCTCTATTTTGAAACTGATGTTGTACAAATCATTTAATTGTATCTTAAGAAAAGTTGTTTTTACAGTTACTGTTTAAGGTTTCGTACTTAACTTTTCATGGCTTTTATACTTATTGTTTAGACATTTTTTTAAGGTTCCAAATTTATTTTTTACAGGTTTCATGCTTAATCTTTTAAGACTTTAAATATATATATAATCTTTAAAAGTTAAATATTTCAAGGTTTTAACCTTATTTTTTTAGACCTATTTATTTTACACATAAAGGTTTTACAGTTAATATTTAAAGGTTTTCAATTTATTTATTTAAAGTTTTATACTTCCCTTTTTAAAAACCAATTTATTGAAAGGGTTTATGTTCTATTATAAATTAAGTTTTTATATACTCATTTTTTGCAGCTAATTGTTGAAAAATACTAATTAAACTGGTAAGTTACAGCTGCTATGATTTGTTGCTGTTCCAGACAACAGGTTTTAAAGAGTCAAACTGCAGCTGATATAATGACACAGTCAGACCAAAAAGAATTAACACTGACCTTCTGGAAATGTCTTCAGGTCTGTCTCTTCTCTCTCTGATTTAATGGTTGTGTCCTGTGGAGAAAAATACAACAAACAATATAAATATGTGACTTAATACATCAAAATAAAAGCACAGACAATTTCTGCATATTGAACTTCAAACTGTCAAAAGATAGATAAGTACAAGACACTAAATCTACAAAGAAATCAGGGTGTGGACTAACTGGTTCTGGACTAATCAGAACTTGTTCAAGAGTTAAATTTGCCTTATACACAAAGACAGAAGAAGCTGTTCTGACTGGAGAACTGACTCCACCAGCTCCTGATATTCACTCAACAGAAGTGGATGGAAATGTTTGATTGAAGCCAAAATGAAGCAAAATGACAGTGTTTCTAGTTTGACACTGAACTGAATAAGTTCTTCACATTTTTGTGACTTACTGTACTAATGAGAAAGAGAGAGGGGGAGACAGAGTGAGAGGGAGAAAGAGAAAGCATGGAAGAGACAGAGCAGGAGGCAAAGAGAGCTAGGGGGAAAGAGACAGACAGAATTAGAGAGAAAGAGCAAAGCAGGGTACACACCAAAAGATAATAAGGCCAATTATCGGGCCAAATCCCCCATCCCTATCAAAGTAAGCAAAGGCCCGATTATCAGTTGGTTCTAAAGATGATCTTGTCAGATTTTCCTGTGGTGTGAGGTGTGTTAAGAGTGATTTTACCCTCCCTGATCTGCTCCAAAGACAATCGGAACAATGAATATTAAACATTCAATGTTTATGATCAAAAATCCTGTATGTGGGGAGTACACTGAGGAAAGCCAAGCATGTGTAGTGTAATTTATCAACAGATATGTGATGAGCAGGAAAAAATGATGAGGAGATATATTGAATTAACCTCTAACAACTGGGCAATGCTCCAGATTAATAGAATTAAGAGTATGCTGTGAGTATAAGGAATAAGCATATGTATGTGTGAAGGAAAACGTATAATTAAAAAATATATATATATATAACCAAGAAGAGTCAAACATAATGGTTTAAAATGCAGAGACTAGGATAAAAAAATCAGGGCTCGACCCTGGAGGTTGGAATATGTCCAGAGTGTACTCTCAGGGACTTTCCAGAAACAGTAGCATTTTTATGAAAAACTAATGGTGGAATTTGGTGTAGCTTGAATGCAGATTCTGCTGCCTTGAACTTTTTCCTGATGATATTTTTGAAAACCAATAAGAAGTTACCCCTGAACAGTTGAACACAGCTAAATCCTCCTAGTGATAAGGGATCTTGGTTTCAAGTTACTACACATGCACTTTATAGACTGTCACGTGGAACGGAACGATAGCCAATCAGGAAGCAAGCTGACTAAAGACGGAGGCAGAATGAACAAGAGACAACGTCGTCTACCATATTTGTTAATTCTAAAGTTGGTTAGTTTGAGATTTGGAGACACCAGACTCTGGGGTTGCTGGTGGTGAATCTGTTATTGTGGTGTGCTGTGTTGGTCTTCTCTACACACACCACACACTACAACAACAAAACTGTGAAATCTGACATTATTTGTTGCCGTGTGTGTGGTCTCTTGCATTTTCTACATCGGGTAAGATTTTAAAAATCTTTTAGTGTGAGCCAGGCTTAAGAGAGCGAGGCAGGGAGAGAAAGAGTGAGAAGAAGCAAGAGTGAGGGAGAGAGAAGGAGCAACAGCTGATATTTAAATTCTTCATTTTTTTAAAACTGTGCACTCACTATGTAAGCTATGTAAATAAACTCCAATAATGAATGAGGTCTTTTATGACAGATCAAACTATTCAGACTTCAGATCAATTACTGAAGATATATAACTGAACTGTCAGTGCTCTGTGTTGGACAGTTGATGTAAAGCTGTTTGTGAATTACCTGGAGGCCTCAGTCCTGGTTTCAAAGAACTTCTTCACTGTACAAAAACTCTCTGTGATCGTGGATGAAGTGGTGAAACCTGGAGAAAATAAAAAGAGAAATATGCAAAGAAGAATGATCAATACACTATGACCTATTCCTCATCAACAGTTTAACCCCAAAACACACATAAATATTCAACATTACAGCTGAAGCAGAACATTTTCCAAACGTTAATGGAGTGTCTCAGAAAAAAGGCTGTTTACTGTCACGTATGATAAGGAAAAGCATCACACTTTTAATAATCAGTAATAATAAATATTTGGGAAGAAATGACTAAAATGATTATCTTAAATCTTAACTTTCTATGGTATGTGTCTGTCAACTGATCACTTTTGGCAGGCAGAAAATTTATTTTGAGTTTTTAAAAATGATTATAACTATTACAATTTTCTGACAATTTATAGACAGGATCAATCAGTTATTATTATATTTAATACTAAACTAATTAAATACCAAGGATTTAAACAATAACACTGTTAACATTAACAATTCAGCTCATCAACACATTTTTTCAGACTGAGTAAATCTTTAGGACGCATACCTGTTTGGTTTGGAAGGTGAGAGCTGGTGTTTCTGTCCAGGCTGCAGCAGCTGAACGAGTAAACCTGGAAAACACAAGTACAACACTTGAAACACAAATAACATTATTAATAAAAAAAAAATAGTTCACCTCCAAAACTTCAACTGTGTATAAGAATACAACACTGAAAACTTAACACTAGAACCCTGACTACCACACTTTGAGTCTTGAGGTGAATAAATTAATCACAATACTAGAATGCAATAAATAAATAAATAATAAAATACTATTGAGACTTAAAACTTGTGCAGGAGCAGAGTTAAAATCCAGTTTTCAAGCTTGTATTTAACACAAAACTGAGTTCGATAAAGTCTCAAGTCACAACAAACTAATTTCTAATCAATAATATACACAACAGGGGATCAATGGATGCCTATGGACAGATTACCACCTCAAAGCTACAAAGACACACTAATGACAAAGAGGCAAAACATCATAATGAGATGCTGAACTGCCACAATGAAACACAAAATGGCCTTTAAAAAGGGTGAAATGGCCTGGAGTAGACACAAAACTACAAAGACACATTACAATGCAAAACAACCACAAAGAAGCTGACCACAAGTAGATGTAAAACAGCCAGCTAGAGACAAGAAACTAGCTAGCTAGAGAAACTAGAGACTCTAATGCTAATGCTCGCCATTAATGCTAATGCTAACACCCAGGTGCAAAACAGCCAGATAGAGACATAAAATGAACACAACTGGCTACAAACCGATGACAACGACATGATAAACCACCATAAACTGAGTTAAAATGACCAGGATGGAGCACAAAATAACAAAGAGACGGAAAATGTCGGTCAAGTGAAAACAAACAGGAATTAACATCCATCACTGAGAGCCCATTGAGCTTTCATCCGTCGACGTTGGAGGTCCACAACTCATCCCAAGGACGCCTCAGTCACAAAAATACAAACACATTCTTACCCATGCGATATAAACGACTGATAACAGAGTTAAACGCTATCATTACACGGCAATGCTAATGCTAACGAGCTCCGATAGTGCTAACGCTAGCCGCTAACTGTTTACCTTACCTTCGCGCCGTAGGTGTGTTCAGCGTCCAGTCTCACTTGTGTTCGACAGAAAAGCAGCTCCAGAGGTTGTTTTAGCAGCGAGACCTCTTCCATAGAGACGTTCTCTCACAGTAGTAGCAAACAGAAGCAATACTTCTATCGTGGTCTAAATCTTGTTTTCCAACTTCCTCTCTCCGCCTCTCTGGGCTCCTCCCACAAAGTCATAGCCAATGACGAGATACGTCGCGCCCAATGACGACATACGTCAGCTAATACTGGCAGAAAAACGCTGATTGGCTGGTAGATTCTGGTCCGCCTAGCAACCGCCTCTGGTTGGTCTTAAAATACATCCACCGTAAAGACGGAGAGAGGCATTACATGTATCAAAAGATCTGGCTTTCAGCAACGAAGGTCCTCTATTTGTGTAAATGAGGCACATGTAATTTCAACATATGTATAAAACATATGTATACTGTAGTTAGTTACAGCAACTTTATTGCCCCTGATATTGGGTTTAAGGGTCGCAAATATATTTTTTACTCAGTTTGACAGTCCTCCTTCAGAAGATGATTAGCATCCCCCGGAACTTCAGGTGGAGCTACGTACTACAGGTCCTGCTTCATCACCGTGACCAGCTCCATCCATGATCTTCCACATGATGAGGATTTACCAAACAGAGACAGTTTAAGCCTCGAATAAATAAACAAATATGAACAGATGGCAGGTTTAATGAACTTAAGTCACCATAGACTGTATATAAAAAGATAAAACACTACACAGATCACATAAACTATCACATATAAAGTAAATGATTTACAAATTTAAAATGCCACTGTCATAGGCAACAAAAAACACTGTCATAGGCAAAAAAGCCCTCCACAAAATGTGTGTAAAATACTCCCCCAGAAAATTGCTGCTGTAGCATGATGTGTACCTATGATGCTCCCTTCACATTTCTGACTGCCCCCTCATATATGCCTGCCTAGAACCAGCCCTGCTGTGTTGCTGTGATGAGACAACCTGACACTCATGTTGAATCCAGCTACAGCTGCTGCACAACAGGAACAGGACTCTTCTATCCAAGATGGTTTCTTGGGAATTTTACTAGTGCAATAATACAATACTGTGACAGGTTGCGCTAACATCATAACAGAATATATACAGTAGAAATACAGCAGTGCTCTGGTTGTGGCTGTGATTTTTATGATAGCTAATAATACACATCTGGTTTTGTTACCGAGGTATCACCGACTTCAGGAAAAAAACAGACTGAAACCTCTGATAGCAGTGTTTGCATAAAGCTCCTCTCCTGTTCACTATACTTTTAATTAAATACTCACATTTAAGTACAATATGGCCATGTCATCAGCATATACTGTAACGCAATGTATAACATGGGTATTAAACAACTGCAGCTTGATTACTAATCTCCAAAGAGCATTTTAAAACTACATCTTGTTTTAGATGCAGATAAAACTGATCTCTAGATGCTATCACTGTGGTTTTATTATTGCTCCTCTATGACGTTTTCCAGTGTATATCAAGTTCAGACTGAAATATATTCTACATAATGCTGTGTCTGATTTTGACTTCTGGCAATGGAGCATCTAATCTTTCAACTTCCTTTGACTCAGGTAAATTTTTTATCAGTGAAAAATAGTATTTTCATCACTACTTTTTTTTTTACTGAGCATAAATGGACCAACTATTGTACATAACAGTTCCTTTCTTGTTGCACCCCTGTCTTGATCTATAATAAACCAGCCTGCTGTGAATTCTTTTGACCAGAAGGGGCCCCTAGCGAACACTGAGAGCCCAGAGAAATGAACCCATTTTCAAAAACTATTGGTTTGAAAGCCTTGCTGCTTCAAGAAAGCCTCTTTTGCCCATCACTAACGAACAAAACTTGTCAATAGCAATCACTGGCAGGGCAGCCTCTGTCCCTGAGATGGGGTTGGAGTCCTCAGTAGTTTCCTCTGAGCTGAAACTCATCTTTGATTTCCAAAGTCAACAGTCAGAGGCATGGATTTCCTGTCTGTTCTCCTCAGACTACTGGCGGGAGCTGAGAAAAAGGAGAGAGCGCGCGAGAGACAGGGGAAGAAGCTATGTTTTGTTGATTGCCGTCCATGTGCCGGCGGCTTGCCACAGCAGCTATTCTTGGGGCTTGTTTTGCGTGGGGGGTTGAGAGAGAGGAGAGATTTTGCCATGGCACTGCAAAATGAGAAATGACATGGTTTCCCCAAACGTGGCGCTTCATCGGCCTGTTATGGATTAGTTAAGGCTGTTATTCTAATCTGCACCCCTTTTCTTCACTGCCTCATTATGGAACGGAGGTGCCAAGGCCTCATAGGGAGAGTAACATAGAGCCGTCGTTAGGGAAGATAGATGATGCCTTGCTGATGGAAGTCAGTGCTGATCTGACAGGACTGGAGGAAGCCAAGCTCCAACCATTTGTGATGTAAGAACTTAAATCCAATCACTGAACATGTTTGACCGTGGACTGCAAGAAATAGGAAGACAGCAGAACAAGGTCCTGTACTGAGCAGAATCCATTGATGTCTGACAAATGGAAATATGATGCAAAAGAGAAGCATTCAGCATTGTATATTACACTGTGTAAGCCACATGGCTTCTGTCAGTGGCAGCAAGGAGAACAGGGTATTCTGGGTATTCTGCATGCAGCGCATTCAAAAAAGGTTCTTATTTCCTTTGACCTTCAACATTTAATTAATTTCAAGCAGTTTAAAAATGCTACTTTAACTCCATTTCACTGTTCAACTTTTTCAATTGACTCATTTGGATTTGCGCACAATCAACAAGGACCGCTGCTCACCACTTATCCTCTTGAATACACAGGTGCAACATGTCTAACCCTGCGTAACCGCTTGTTAAAAAGAATATTTCAGGGTGTGCTTAATGGAAGAACCTCACTCAGAGAAAAGGCACTTGTGAATTTATCCGTGACATGGGGCCATTAAAGGGTTCATATACAAGTCACATAAAGCACCACTATTCATCCACTCCACCCCAATCAGCTTAAAGGCCTTTTCATTTAAAACGTTCAAGAGCATTTTCATCGGCGGGTGAAAGACAACGTTCTGCAGAGGACGTCGATGACCGTGCACATAAATCAGAGGGAAGTGGGATGAGAGATGGATGACACGTGCATTTTAACCTGGAGGGTCAAGCAGCGAGGTCGAGCAGTAACACCACTGGTTTACTGACACCTCGACATGGAGGGCAAAAAGTCTTCAAGAACAAAATACAGCAACTCATTTGTCAGGCTGATCAAACAGGGCAGGATCAATGGGACTCACATTATTTTAACAGTTGAGGGAAAAACTTCCTCACTCTGTTTGGGACGTGGAGAGATGAACCTTGTTTGTATCAAACAGACACTGGGTAATGCAGTTAAAGTAAATACATTTAATCCTAATTTTTTCTGATTCAATCCAACCCAGTTCCAGCAGAGAGATTAATGTACTGTAGCTACTGTGTGGCGCCATATCTCTAAACTGAAAACAAGGGGAAATGAAGCGTCTTACCATGTTTCATTGTTTCAAAATGACTCTGATGGACTCCTGAGGAGCGTCTCTTCGCTCCCAACCAAAACACTAAATCAGTATAAAGACGTATTACATGATGCGTAAAAGCTTTAAAGTTACTCTGATTTGACAAAGTGAGAGCTACAAAGCTTGCAAAGGTTTAAATAAAATACAAAATTTGTTCATAAATCTCACACATTATTCTTTTTTAAAAATAACATAAAGACAATATGTTTGAAACCAAACTGGCTCCTGGTCAGGCACAGAAATATAATTTGAAACCTAATTTTATGGGGGCAGATGGTCTATTTCAAGTGTGTTATTTTCAGATGTGTCCTCCAAATCATCTAATTTAAGAGAAAAACTGAAGAGGCCACTCAGGGAAATTTGTAACTGTGTTTCACTATTTAATTATAGAACATGAATAAGAACATGTTTGTCTGCTTTCATGAAACTAAGGAAAACATATATCAAGTACATCAAATAGTTAAGTTTTATTACTTTTAGCTGTCTCACAGTATCTCACATTCAGGTAAGTTAAAAACTTTCAAAGCATGAGTGTGAACACTGGTGTTCTAACTTGTGCAGCTTTGTCGCTTTTGTGCTCTAAAGTAAAGACATGCTGTCATTAACATATTCTTATTATCCCATTTATCTGTTCTTGAATAAAAGCTCTCAACATACACAATAGGAGAAAAGCATGAGATTAAAAAGGCCTTTGTGTCTCAGTGATGCTGGAAAATCCAAAGCAGGAGGGAAGGTGCAAATTATAAATGAGTG
Organism: Lates calcarifer; assembly: GCF_001640805.2. Taxonomy (NCBI): domain Eukaryota; kingdom Metazoa; phylum Chordata; class Actinopteri; family Centropomidae; genus Lates; species Lates calcarifer. The sequence goes on from NC_066846.1 coordinate 10,269,880, forward strand.
TAATAGAAAATCTGGTGGGCCATAAATCACATCAGCAGACAGAGCATATGCAAATGTGTTTATGTGCGCCTGCTGACATCAGCAGCTCTGTACAAAATGTAAAAGCATGTTTTATTTATCCCGTGTCTCATTACATACCATGCTATAGTATGTTAGGTTTCACAAGGTGCAACGGGGGGGGGGGTTATGAGGGTGAGAGCAGCAAATGGGTGGCATGATAATGGAGGGACCATCTGTATGACCCTTTTCCTCATTAACACAGACTGAAATGTAGGGTAAGGGGAGAGAGAGGATGTGGGGAGGACACACCGCCAGAGCTAAAATCACCACATGGTGGTCATGTGGGAGCTGCAGGTCAAAGCTACATCACTTTACAGCTACTGTACATCAAGGGCAAACAGGATAAAAGTTTTTTATGCCAACAAAATGCAATCAGTATGCACAGACAGAATCAGCCAAATTTTACTAGTCCTGAGTCTATTCTCAACCAAGGGTATTTCTGGTTCTTCTTGGGAGTACAGGGTAGCTATGCTTAAAAAAAAAAGAAAGTATGATTTGATTTTTAAAATATCCACATACTGAGTCAACTGTAAAAACTACACACAATCTGTGCGATTAAAATGTGTGAACTAATTAGCCAGCAAGTGGAGTAGTCCGTCAGTTAGCTACGAGTAAAGGATAAATGGCTGAAATATAAACAGTTGAATTACTTAAAGGATAAACAGCTGAAATAGTTTGCTAAAAGAAACAGAAAAATAGTTGCAACAACTAAACATAACAGAAATGGTTAAAATAGAAACCTGCAACTGATAAATGGTTGTAGTAGCTAAAAGTAATGGATAAATGGCTAATCAAAGTGCGGTATTACTGTATAAACATCCACTAAGCTCTTTATTAAGAACACCTACTAATTCATTCATTCCTTCTATCAGCCTATCATGTGGCAGCAGTGCAACACAGAGAAGCAGAGCAGTAAAAGCAGCATCTCAGAATGCACAGCACATCAAGGCTTAAGGTGGATGGGCTACAACCACAGAAGACCATGTCAGGTTCCACTCCTGTCAGCCAATGACAGAAATCCGAGGCTGCTGTGGGCACAGACTAAAAAAAAAAAACTGGACAGTTTTCCAGTGCTGGTGAGGGTGTAATGGTGTGTGGTCTTGGCACACTTTGGGCCCCTTAATACCAATCAATCATAGTCTGAATGCCACAGGCTATTTGAGTATTGTTGCTGAGCATGTGCATCACTTTATGGCCACATTTACATTCTGCTGGCTACTTCCATGACAATACACCACGTCACAAAGCAGAAGTCGTCGCAAACGGGTTTCAAGAACATGACAATGAGTTCAGTGAATTTCACCTCCCCAGTCACTAGCTCTGAATCCACCTTTTATGATGTGGTGGTTAACATCATGAATGTGCAGCTGACAAATCTGCGGGAATGATGTGATGACATCACATCATCATGGAGCCAAATCTCAGGGAACGTTCCCAACATCGTGTGGAATCCATGCCATGAAGAATCGAGGCTGTTTCAAGAGCAAAAACAGGCCCTGCCCAGTATCAGTTAGGTGTTCCTAATAAAGTGCTCAAGTGGTGTTAAGTAGTAGTTTAACATGGACAGGTTCATTCTGTGTTTGTGGTATTTCTACTTTGTCTTAAGCACAATATCTTAAAACTTCCTTCACCACTGTAGTCAATTCAGTTCGTGTGTCAGGGCTGTCTGACCAAAAAAAAAAAAAAAAAAAAAGGTTGGGAGCCGCTGCCTCAGACGGATCAGATTACAGTACGGTAATGACTTCTTCTCCCTTTTTGGTCTGGGTTAGTTTTGATTTGGCACTTTCTATTAGAACACAGAATTTAATATTTTGGCCTTTGCAAAGCGAGCACCCAAGACGTCACTCAGGATAAAATGGTGTCCTCTTCAAAGTTAAAAACTCATTTTTGTCCCTTGTACTTCATCTTGTGATCTGAATGACTGCTTATCCAAAGCATTCAAAAAGGAATCAAAGTAATTTTCAACCACCAGTCAAAACCCTGATGATTCAGTGTGCTGCCAGAGGAAACCCGCTGACTGAAAATCTGTTTCTTAATGTCAAGTAACTAAGAAGGATGCACACCAACTCATCTGTAATGGCCATTAACTGCCAAAGCCTAATCCCATTTTCAGTAGCAGCATGTAATCATAACATATAGCTGGAAGATGCCCAATCACAGAACTTGTCTGCCATAATAAAACCAGTTTCAGCTGGGAGAAGAGCCTCAAACATGCCAGATAAAAACCAAACATACTGTCACTCAGCCAAAGCTCCTCACATCAGTATCTTTCCAGTAAAGCACAAAACACATAAGAAGTGCTGTGCAATCTTAATAGTGACATTTAAACTGCAAAAACCTCTCCTTTCAAAGTAGAAACCACTGTCAGGAAAGATTACTTCTGTTCTAACATGCGGGCTAATGGCACAGTAAATATCAGAGACTCTGAAAGCTTTTTAGCTCCGATTAGCCTCCTTATCTTCCAGTTGCCAAACACAGTGCAAGACTGACTACATGATTGAGCATACCATAAATATTGTTTTCATTAAAATGTACCCGAACATTTTTTTTCTCCCAACCCCAAAACAGTAAATACTTTTACAAAAAGGCAGCCTCGTATCTTCAGCGACTCCCGTCTGCGTCCTTGCAATGCCCCTAAAAATGACAGTTGGGTGGTGTGAGGTGGCTGCGCAGCAGGGAAGCACACTTCAAAGCAGGCCATTTCATCCTCAGCAAGGCGGTCGGCCTCAAGTGGAGCATGAGATAAAAAAAAGAAAAAGAAAAAGAAAGACAGACAAAAAAGAAAGAAAAAAAAAATCAATACTCTATATCAGGCTTCTTCCGTCAAGCCGTGTGCTGCTCTTTGTGATGGCACATTCAAGCCAGCAGCTGAACTCTGCCCAATTTATCTGTGGAGGTAACGTGGAAATAGATTAGCATTTTTCAGACATTTGAGGCTGAGGGCTGTAAAATACTGTTTATTTAAACAACTATTTATTTGCTCTTCTTCAACTACAATCTAATCTATTGTCTGAGAATAAACTTTACACTAGAAAATGTTAATGGACAAGTGTAGCAAACATGACCACTCACTCACTCAACACTATTTTGAAACAAAAACATAAAATAATGTAAATTCACAGAAAAACAAAAGTAATCATTTTATCTAAGGATAGGTAGACATTTGGGTAAATTTTCATTTTCTTGCTGAGAGTTAAATGAGAAGATCGATACAATGTATTGATGTACTCCACTAGTATGTTAAGTATGAAGCTATAGCCAGCACAGTTAGCTTAGCATAAAGACTAGAGCCCAGGGGCTCATATTTCCCATGCAGACATGAGCGGTATCCATCTTCACAAAGTCTCAGAAAGAAAGAAATACACACATTTCCCAGAAGATTGAACTATTCCTTTAAATGGAGGCTTCTGGCCAACTTTGAAACAAGTAAGATTTATAGAGCAATCAGATGAATTAAATAAAACAGATGTACTTTCACCTTAACCTAAAATACAGGGACAGAGTTTTAAAAGTTTTAACTACTAAATTTCACGAGACAGAGTGAATATGAACTGCTGACACATTACATGTTCAACCGGCCAAAACATGTTTAAGCAAACAAGAAAAAAGGAATGATGGGATCCATTCACAAAGCTGCATTGCCCTTCAACTTATTTATTGATGTACTGAACATGGAAAAAATCCAAAGTATCCAAACACAAAGTAAAGAACATGTACATCCTTTTAAATACTCAACAAAAGATATTCTATTCCAAAAATGCTGTGAACCAAGTCAGACTATACAACTTCAAATAAATAATCATTCTCATATTAAGAATTGAGATAAGAGGGGCGGGAGGGAACATTTCTTCATGTCGGACCATCAGCACAATTTGTCAAGACCAAATCATCATGAAGAAGTTACAAAAAAGAAAGAGTTATTTTCAACAATGACAGGTCAGGCATGAAAAATGTTCTCTCTACCCCACAGCAGCAAGTATCACAACTCATCTAGACTTAAAGTTTAACTTTTACAAGTAACACAAAGAAGGAATAGAGAAACAAGAAAAAGCAGTTGCAAAGATAATTATATAATGCATAGCACACTGCTCATTTAAGGGGAAGCATGACTAGTAACTGGTTTAAATACCAAGCAGGATGCAGGTGCAGTATTCAGTGCATCTACGGCTCGACCAGCCTCCATTTGTTTGTTCAGGATGAGTTAGATGTTGTTCGACAAACTCCTGCAACCAATTTAGCTATCATTAATGGAACTGCTTCACTGACCTTCCCCCGAAGTGAATAAAGCAATATACACCTTTTTACGATTTTAAAGACAGGTTATATGCATTACGTATATATATATGAGTATGAAAAAAAAGAAAATCAAATAGTTCAAAACTGTGGTTTATATCCATTCTTTACCACATAAATATATATCTATAATGTTTATATATAAAAACAAAAACAAATGTCTATAGTTTCTTAATACCTTTTTTACGAAGCAAGACTATCTACAGACCAAACAACCAACAAATCTGATGCACTGTAATGCTAGTCCATGGGACAACAAATCAAGTTTTTCAACTGAAGGAAAACTGAAATTAAAGGGTTAATATCCAAAATGAAAATACCTTACATACTCCATAAAAGAAAAAAGAACAAAACAATATTCAATTATATCACACTTCCCAATGAAGTCCAAACGAGAACCAAAAGAAGTCTGCCAAATACTCAACATAAAAAAGGACTTATTTACATAGCTCAAAGCTCAGGAGTAATCCGTTCTATTCTTCAGACTAGTTTTTCTTAAGCTGCTGCCTTCATTGGCTTGTCCTCATTCTTTCATACAAAGTATGTAAAAACCCTTATTGGCTGATATTAAGACAAAATCAGTCTAATGATATATCGTAGGTACACCACAAAACACCATGAGCGCCGTCTGAAGGGAATCTTTAAGGAAGAACTGATTTGTTTACCTTTTAAGATATCTCCACTTTAGAATTTTGCATGCACTTTTTGCGAATAAACCTTTGTATTTTTGTCAGTTTCCAAATCAAATCGGAAAGCGAGTTGCTAGTCATAACAACCAGGATGACAAGGGGACCCACAGATGATTTTACAAATGAAACCAGCACTGCCATTGATTCTATAATCTAAAGATAATACAAAGATCTCAAAAGGTATCTTTTACATCATAAATCTCTCCAGAAATTTCAACCACTGCAAACTTTCTTGTAAAGTTCAAAAGCTCACAAGGTGTCATATGAAGATATTTCTCAAAGTATCCAAGTCAAAATATTTTGTTCCAGGTCCAGTAAAAAGTTTCTCCAAATTTTTCTTTTTATAAAAATAGATGCTTTTTAAACCCACATCAAAGAGGTTCTTAGCTCTTTGGCAAGGTACTGCTTTAAGAATTTTTTTTTTTGTCTTTTATCCGTTAAGTTTACAATAAGCAACATTATGCAGCCAACCAATAACCAACTCATATTACAATAAACGGAATACTTGCAAAAATCAACAGAACTGCAAATAGTTCAAAATAAGTACTTGCTAACCACTGAAGGCATAACGCACCTAAGGCAAATCAGGACACAGAAAAATACAAAGAAAATCACTACACATAACCTTACAAGACTTTCTGTTTCAAAGCAGATGTGCAACAAAATGACAAAAACTATAGTAACGTTTTAGATGGTCCATCTGGAAAGACAGCAAGAGAATTCAACATCACAGGCATTAAAACCTGCAGTATTTTTTTCCTGTTTTAAAGTATATTGAGAAGATTCAAAGCGTAGCAATGAAAAAAAAATATAATCACATTGTTGGACGCTAAATATTGTTTTTCTTCGTAACACTGATTTACAAAGCTGTTTTTACTAATGTAGAAAGTTACGGTCGATACGTTTCCATTTTCTGTTTCCGTTTTCTGCTGAGTTTTCTAGAAACAATCTCAGTGGGTATTAGGCTTTGTGTGTTTTGTTGGTTTTGAACGAGACTTGCAGCACTCTGTCCCCGAGGCGGTATCCATTCAAGCTGGCGATGGCCACGGCTGCCTCGTCGTAGTTAGTCATGGTGACAAAACCAAATCCTTTGCACTTGTTTGTGTTGAAGTCGCGAATAACTTTGACGTTTGTGACGGCACCAAACGGCCCAAACATCTGCCAGAGGATGCTTTCGTCTGCATCTGGAGCCAGGTTGTAGACGAAGATACACCAGCCAGTGCCTGCGTGCCCTGGGATGTTGATGCCAGCCAAGCTGGTCACCCCGTCAATGGCCATGGGGGAGAACCTGCTGTAAATACAAAGAGCAACATGGTTCAAGGCAAGACCCGAAATGAGGGCAAAACTGGCCTTTTTATGAGACAAGAGATCGGGCCAACAAGCCTAACAGAGTCTGACAAGTCTCTACAGGGATCAGCACTCGCCACGCTTCATTCTGTGCCATGTTTACATTGTTCTTACTGTCATACAGAGTTAACACCCTCCTCTCATCAAGTCTTAATATTAAGTCTAAATACTTTTTCTTCAGCTGGGTTTGAAATCAGCTTCACCCCCAGTTAGCTGTGCAGCTAAAAGGGCAGGAAGCAGACAAATCAACCAACATGCACATTCTGCTGTAACAAAGCTACAGATTATAACTCCAGCTTTCCACACATCTTTTTCAGATCGCCATTTGCCTACAAAGACAGGAGCACAGAGATATTTACACAAAAGCAAAAACTAGAAAATTAATGGTAATTCCAATTCCAAATTGGAATTTGTGCCAAGACTGGAATAAAATAGCACGCCAAAGTCCTGGCCTTTGGTAAATGTGGTTTTGCAGTTTGAAGACACAAAATTCAAAGTGCATGGAAAGCCTATGAATTATTGCAGCAGGTGTCACGTAAGATTAGCTGCTCCAGTTGGCCTCTCAGGGAACATCCACCATGACAGGTGTGCTCCCAGCATCAAGGACCCGGAGAGAGATTTGGCAACCAAGACGTCAGCCAACGAACAGGGCAGAAAAGAAATCACAAGTCTATTGTCGCCGATGATGGGCCTTTGAGCTTTCAGGGGACTGGACTTCAATCATACTCGAGGAAGGCATTCTTATAAAACTGAACTTAGACAAACTGGTATCCTGGCGAATCCTGAAAGATGTCTGACGCAACAAAGTTTAAAACAGGACAGGGCTGTCCATAATAGATCAAGGTAAGTGTATGGAGCTCAAAATACAAGTGTGCAATTTCGTGCAATAGCAAGTAAGAGATTGTAAAATTCTGTCCTTTGTTATTTAGACAAGTGGTGTAGACAATGCTTTAATCTAGACATGTTGTGACATTATGTTGAGATTAAAGCACTTCACTGCATCACTGTCACGGACCTTATTTTAGAGAGGGACACACTGAAGAATTAGGGGGCAGAATGTTTAGAAGTGCAAATGACTGCACATGGTAATGTTTAACTTAAAGAACTGCAAAGTCTATGTAGTAGTGTCTGATATAAAGTAACAGAGCCATCATCATGATCACTCTTCAAATATACACCCTTACAACATTACCTTGCCTGTTTCAAACACTCAGCACAAGAATGAATTAATTTGTGAAATCCAGTTAATAAATATAGCATGGTACCACACTGGTTAACACCATCTCAACTTGTTTGAGTCCTGGTTCAGATGCCACCGGGTTTTGTGTGACTTGTTCTCCTCACAATGCAGGAAAAGTACAATTTAACATAACTGAAACCAGTCGTGTGATCGTCCCAGGTCAGAGGAGCAGGTAGCCACTACTGGTCTCTACCTACGAGCATCTCTCTCTCTAGCTTCCCTTCACTACTCATACCTTACACAGGTCTCTCTGCCTGTGTCTTAAACACACACACACTAAATATTTACATCACTTGCTGTTAAGACAAAACAGCCTGATTCCCTCTCACCAACTGAATTATGTATATATTTGTTTGTTTATAGAGAGCACTAATGCGTGCACACAAAACCATTTTTCTTTGATCAACATCCTCACACTGAATCAGTGCTACCTTTTGCAGTGTTCACTACCTACACAATATTGCCCAGAGCTCATGCAGGAAAAAATAAACAAAAGGAAAAAATGTATCCCATCAGCTCCCTCATGTTAGGTCTGAATTTCCCTCAGGATCAATTAAAGCAGCCTATAAAGTCTAAAAAATTAATTACATTAATTAATTTACCTTTTGACTCCATAGGCCATATTCAGCAGATTGTCCAACCTAAATAAAAAACAAAACACCAACAGACAAACATTAATTTCAACATAAAGAATTTTTTTTTAATGAGGTTGATGATGCATTTTGACAGGATGACAGAGATGAGTAATAGTTCTGATACCATGATTAAAGTCAGTTGTCCCACTTAAGTAAATCCCTGGACTACTATATCCCTAACTGAACTCATTTATCAATATGCGACTTTCACAACACCACCAAGGAGCCGATCAGTTCATATAGAAAGCACAAGACAGGCTGGAGATATTGCAGTGTTCACATTAAATTACAGAAAAATTCAATTTCCACAAATAGTGATTTTTTGCATACCACTGAGGTCAATCACTGGACTGGAGAGCAAATTCATTTATAGATTCATTTCCACATTTACGGCAACTAACTAGACTAACTGTCAAAAAACTTGCAGACCATCTATTGAATCGTCCACCAGAGTATTGCTCATCTCATTTCCATATTTGTCAAAATCTGCTCAAGCCCAATTGTGTCGTAGGCCTACATCTGCAACAGGAGGAACACAGCAAAGTTGAAAATGTGAATATGGGGATGAATTATTCTGTCCAGAGTATTGATGAGCTCTACACAGAATATTTTCATAATACTGCTGTGAGACAATTTAAATGCTAATTTCAAAAGCCTCAGAGGGTCAACAGTTTCAACAACACTAGCAGTATTGACTAGGCTTGGCTCTAATCAGGATTTTTTTTTTTTTTTGGTGTGCCCCTTTTACCTGAAGCGTTGTGCCTGCTGTGCGAGGGGTCCTGGGTACCTTCGATTGGGTGACTGATACAGCTGGGACAGCAGCGCCTGGCTGGTCTTCTGGCTTGGGTTGTTTGCAAACTTGACTGTAATTGGTTCAGTGGCACCAGGCGGCTTCTGACAGTTGAGACCCTTGATGGCCTCCTCAGCCTCAACTCGCCGGTCAAAACGAATAAAGCCAACCCCTCTGGAAACGCCTGAGCAGAGTATATAGTCATAAAATGAGTTATATGTTCAATTCTTCTTGACAGAAATTGTATTAAAGAGTTTAAAAGGTAGATTAAGTGATTACAAATTTACCAATTGTTTTAATTTTTTCCCCTAACAGTGATTATTGATTATGCTTTAAATAATCAATAAATAATGAGTGCATTACTGGTCATCAGAAATGAGAAAACTTTTTACAGCGGAGTATGATTTAATACAGTTCCAATTGGTATTTTATTGACCATTCAAATTGAGGTACACTTAAATTTAAATTTCTCAAGATTTGCAGTGTGTGCATTTGTCACTCAATAACTCAAATCATGGGCCAACATTGCTGACATTACCACGACTTTAAGAAAATGTGATCCGGAAATACTGCAAACACAGAAACAATGCAGAACAGTGGTGACCCATTCCAAATCAAAAAAAGCTGCAAATACCGAGAGCACAAGGGAAATGTGAAACAAGAGTATGAACCCGGGAAGGTGAAAAAGTGGACTTGCTTGACTGAGCACAACAATACGAAACTCTGACATCATGGTGCACTGGCTGGCAGCAGGGAGAAAGAAACCAAGACCGAAGACAGTGACATGTATAGACATCCCGAAACAGCAGAGAGGGGTGGGAAAAAAAACAGAGAAACCATTTATTCATCACTGTGAGTGCTTCTAGTATTTCTGTGTCAAGCGATGGTGATTTACATGCTAACATTAGCAAGTTATCATTATCTAGCTATATTACTTTTCAGTGTTGCTAGCTATTTTGTGGAATAACCTGCAGTTCATAAAGTTGCTTGTTCCTTTTCACATAACAGATGTTACAAGTCAATTGAAATATTATTCCTTTAACTCATTTACCTCTTACTGCCCTCCTCCATGCATGTCTTTTTACTCTTGGTCTTGTTTCTTCCTGCTGTCTGCCAGTGAGCCTTGAGCTTCAGTATCTTTCCCAAGTCAAAAAAGAGGTCCATCACTCCAGTCCACCATGTTGCTTGTGGCATTATGTAGCATCTGAAGCTTTGTGCTTTAGCATTTTGTACACACTCCAGTATTTGCAATATTTGATTTGGAGAATTCCCATAATGTTTCATTCTTTTGAATTTTGTTTGTCCTTGAGAGCAAATATATTAAAATGCAAAAGAAAACATGAGTAACTTTGCATCTGTTGGTTTGTGAGCAAAAGCAGGTGGCAATCATGCTTTGTTTTTTGGTGATTGTTTGTCCCTTTTTCTTATAGCTAGATCACAGATTGCGTCATTAATACTAATGTAAAACTGAGAATTAATTCTCTTGAAATGAGTGGTTTCATGTTTAAGAAATAAAGACAACCATTCCCATAACGCATGCCTGAGGGAACTTTGTTTCAGCAGCACACAGGGACAGAATCATTGGGAAATGTCCCAGTCAAAAATGTTGTTTATTATTGTTTCATGAGGGTTCTGCTTCCACATGACAGGTAAGAATATAACTGCTCTAAATGCATTTAATTTCTCGCTATAATACAGGCATAGCATGTACACCTTGGGAATGGGAAGAAAAAGGCGGAGAGAGCAAGGGAGCCTATATGCAGGCAGAAGGGAGATTGGAGGGAAAAAGACATTATGAGGCACTGAGTCCAGCTACTTAACACCCATTTCATATTCTATCCATCTATGCATATTTATGAAAACCTCTAGTGGAAAATTGCATTTTTTGGGGACCTCATAGCACCACCACCGATATATTTCTCAGGTCTAGTGGTATCATTTTGTTAGGGAAAGGAAGAGGAAGAAAGAGGCACAGAAAAAAGGGAATAAGAGGGATAAGGAGGAGGTGGGGGGCACAAAACCGTGGGACAGCTGTCATGTTCTACTCACCAGTCACCTGGTCCACCAGAATGCGTGAGGTAATGATGCGTCCATACTGAGAGAAGAGCTGCTCCAGTTCTTTCTGAGTCATGGTCTTTGGCAAGCCACTGACGTACAAATTTGCATCTCTGATGGAGGCAGAACTTGGACGCGCATAGGAAACCTGCAGGCAGACACAGTTCACATGGGTACCAGTACATTATTATTGCAACCAGTTTTAGCACATGCAGCAACAAACTCACCAACACAACTGTCTGAGATCAGGGTAAGCTAAGAACAGATGCAGTGGTATTTAACCTTACAGTCTATTTTAAATATAATCAGGTTATGCACTCCACATCATACAGTGTATGTGACAAAAACAAAACACAGCTAGTCCCACTCTAAGATTAAATGTTTGTATCTTTCCTTTAAATTTGTTATGACACTTGGGAATGTTATTTCAGTACAGTATTATATAGCAGATCATGTATAGAACACAGCTGATACCATTTTAATGCATATATATATATATTCACAGCTGCTCTTAATATACAATTTCCTTGTTCAAATAAAAACCTCTCTTATAAAAAACAACTCAAAACAAAGATTTTTGTTGATGGGTTTTTTGTGGAGCATGTATGTTTTTTATGTTTTTATGTTAATTTCAGTCCTAGAACAATAGGGTGGTGCACTGCGATCATTTGTCTGCTCCATGGTCTGTTTGTCATCCTATTTTTCTCTCCCCAGTGCAAACTTAAGAATGACTTATCAGTTAAATGGACAGTGACAAATCAGTCTGTCCAGAAAAAGTTAAACTGGCACTTTTTCTGTCCATCAACTCAGCTGGAAACTTGACAGAGATAAATGCAGCATTAGCCCTGTCTAGACAGCTCTCATTTAAAAATAAATTTAACATTTCTTGAAAATTGCTATAGACATAGCAGTGTGGCTGCCTCTTAAAACTAATCTTGCTCATTCCCGTGTCTTAAGTGAGAAGATATGAGAGCCCCCACCACTGGGTTACAAACACATGCAGCATAAATCAGCATTTGTCTATAAATACAGCCAAGTAATAGAAAACAGACAGGGACCAGAGAGTCGTCAAGGTCCTGTGGATCAATACATCATTACACCCCTGAGTAGTCATAAATTCATTTTTTTTCCCTGTGCACCATCCTGTTTCAGTCCCTTAGACATTTATACAATAACATGCAGGAATTCATGCCACCTAAATTTAGTAGTTAATGTGTAAAAATGGATTGAGGATGGTTTGTAGAGGCCTAAATGAGAGAAAAAAACAGCACCGAGTTAATAGTCTGCCGTATCTTACTATTCCCTCCGTCTGGTGGCTGCAGGTTCTTGTGACTCGACTGTCAATTACCTGAACAGCACCACAGCTTTATTTAATTACAGTGTCAGATGTGTTAAATGGTCTTATACCACATCCCTCTCTGCAATCTTATGCAATGGATTGCATGAAAAAAAAAAAAAATCACTCACTTTAATTAAACCTTAAAAAAGGATTCTTTTGCTCTCTCAGATCGATAAGAACTCCACTTGGTCACCCTATCTCAAAACTCACCCTGCTCCTGCCCTGAAGGGATTGCTGACAAAGTGAACGTGAAAGCTGAAGCTCCCTGCCCACAGCCAGGCAACTCCCTCACTTCTCATCCCTGCCTCCCTCCCAGTCTCACCGTCACACTTCATTTGATGCTAATATTTGCAAAGTATATTCCTCTACCTCACTGGGGTTTATTTGCACTTCTGACAGAGCAGCTAGAGAATTTTGGATGTGTGATATACGAAAAAATGTTTGCATGTTCTCTGAAAGTAGAACATGGGAACATTTTGTGTGAGAAAGAGAGGTGGAGAGTAAGATATGTTCAATGTTTGATTCACAGAAATAACATGGTATGGTTCATACAGTTTATATGGTTCCACTGTCACAACATGCTACATCTTCACATTCATATTTAGATGTCAAATGCAGAAATAATCAAGCATACAGTTCACAAATTTGGAGCTATTCAAACATGATTTTCCATCACAAAATACACCCATTTGCCCACAGACATTTCCTCTAATACCCTCTGTCCAGTGTGAGAAGGGATCTGGCTAGCTCCTTGTAAGGCCACTGTGAAATAATATCACATCTAATAATCTGGCTCCACCATCCACAAATCCTGCAGCACTATATGAAGCAAATTAGTTTTTCCACCAGCACATTGAGTGCTACATTGCCTGATGAATGCTAATGGCAGCCACCTCCCTGTAAAGGCATACAGCAGTGCTACAGCACATGCAACCATAGAAACAGTTCTGCTCTACTTGAGGCCCAGGCAAAGCCGCCTGTGCCCAGATTAACAATAGGCTCCCTTTCCACCCTACATTTCTCCAGCCTCATTATGCTTCGACTCAACCCAGAGAGCTAAACATGAACGGCATATCTTGGATTTTTGCAACCAGTCATGAATGTTAACTGATTTCAGTGAGCTCAATGTGACTATGATTAGATTGCTTATTAGAGATAAGAAGGGAAACGTCATTGCCTTTTAGCAATTAAAAAGAAAAAAAAATAAATGATGACATCTTACCTTGATGGTTTTGGTCTGAAGTCTCAAGCCATTTAAAGTATTGATGGCTTTCTCTGCATCCTTCGGGTCCACGTAATTCACAAATCCATAGCCTAGGCTCTGCCCTGCAATCACAAGACCAGAAAAAACACCCAATGTTACACTTAATAGAAACTGAAAAGTGACTGCTGAATACCAACAATGCAACACTGCCACATATGGACAAAACTGTCTTTCTATGAATCACTGGTGAATGGCATGAATGCAGTTCTACTCCAAAAATAAAGTGCCAGTTATAGTAGGACACAGAGATGAACAGTCAGCCTTTATTTCTCATCTGGCAGAGCATGAAGAACACAGGAGGTCACAAGCTCATTCCCAACAAACATCTATTTGGCTTACAACCTATAGTAAATTCTCAAACCAACTCTCTGACAAACATGTCTTAAATTAAAAACGACAGGCAATTGCTCTGCTTTCACACCAACTCATCTGACACAGTGCAGTAGCCAAGGCGCAATGTGTTCCCCTCTCTCTACAGTTTATCTCTAAAATGTACAATAGATTGACACCCACTCTTTATGTGCACAGAGGCAATTCAATTTCCTCCACCCACACTGCTGGGTCTCTCCGCAATTCTACTGCCGGTCAAGTTCACCAGCTCAAGCAGCTTCAGCATATTAATACAGCACATTGGCAACTAGAATTTTATCTACAATTTCACACGAGATTAGATGAAGTTAATATTTTCACATATCCAACTATCACATTTAAACACAAAACAGATTCAGTGAGACAACTGAGAGTTGCAGTGTTTGTGATGAGGAATCCACAAGTATAGTATAGTATACAAATATGATATATATTTACAAAAAAATGCATTAAAATACCAGCACATTAGCACCCAACTGCCAAATATTGCTTGCAGCATTGCTATAAAGTTAGCTTAAAGTTAGCTTAACTGTACATCTGTGTGTCCTATATGTACCATACTGGTTTTATCTGTCTTCCAACCATGAGTCACTACTCTCATGGGTTGTTCAGCTGTGATCAAGTGAAGTTCATAAACTTAATTTCACCTTGCATCTCAGGGACTATTATAGCCAGAAGAAACATGCCAAGCCTTTGAAATGAGCTGGGGAAATGACACTCTTACTTAAGCCTGGGGGGCAAACTGCCTGCCTCACTGTGTTATACTGTACATGCTGCATGCGGGCACACAATGCCCTTATAGTGAGGTCTTCCTATGGAATGTCTATTATTTGCCACATTCACTGTTATAACTGGGAGGCCCTACACATCCTCCTGGTACAAACAACTTTCAGCTGTCATTAAGAACTAGAGGCAGCATGCTGCTATGCACTTTCAGACAACTGCATCCAGCTTCCAATAAAAGACTAGTGCTGCCCATAGTGGGAGGAAAATGACACAAAGACTAAGCTTCTGCAGCAGCAACAGCAGCCAAGGCGAGAACATTTAAAGCAAAGAGGAAGCATGCAGCTCTCTGGTGATTACTTAGCATCTGATGTAGCACCAGTACACAGATGTAGGCTGGCTTAAATCCATTGCCACAGGGCCAAGGGAGAGACAAAAGCAACATAGTCTGGAGGGGATTGGGTTTTATGTAGTGCTGAAATTGAAATCAGAGCATCATTCCTGAGAAATGACTTGGAGGCTTTGAATTACATTAGGGCCAAATTTTTTTCCCCAACTGAGTCTGAAGTCAGTTTCTCTTGCCCCAATTCAAGCTTTATCAGTTAAAAAGGATTTTTAAAAAATAGTTTAACTGCTTATTTTATAACAGCATGCTGGTTAGTCACTGTTGTTGAGCAAAGCTGCATTGTCAATCAATACTGCAAATAGCTTAATCAATGATGACGTATAAATGTGTGCATTGACAAAAACTACTGCTCATGAGGAATCTGTTCCCTTTTCTGACTCAGTTATAGGATTAAAAAGCAGGTGTCTAGATCCTACATTTTGCAAATGTGATCAAACTAAAACTGACATTGTAACAGATACTGAATAAACGTAGCGCTAGAATATAAAGCAAAACACACTACTGCACCATGAGTTTACCAAATGCTTCAGATCAAGCACTGGAACAACAGACCTGTTATTCATTTAGCTTTTGCCAAACAAACATGAGCTTGAATTGGTAATGTCAAGGCTGTTTATAGATTAACCTAAAAATAAACAAATAAATGAAGCCAGAACAAAAGCTAGAGCTAAGAGCTCACCTTTTTCAGTTGGCTTTTTCTATAATAAAAAAGGCATTTTGTTCTTATACCACTTATTACAGAGCCTTTGGAACTGTGTCATACACAGACCCCATCAACACACTTTGTTTCACTAAAGATACTGGTGCAACTGTCATCCCTAATCCAATCTAACAGAAGCTGCTATTTTGAAAATAAAGTGAAACAAATTCTATATTCTACATTACTTCCTTCTTTTAGTAAAAAGGTATACACTAGAAATTAACATGACGTACAAGTTTTCACAAATGTGTACAACTTTCCAACACCTGGATACAAGATGAACATGACTGCAACGGCACGCATGGACATGCATAGAAATCTTGACAGCTTCACTTAAGCTCTGACATTTTCTATAAAGAAATGGCTTCTTAAGGCAGAGAGCAAATAAAATCTACAACTGACACATTAACAGGGAGCACAGAATGCTCTTAGAGGAAAAACACTGATTTTTGTTGCTTTAAAGAAAAGGCTACTTTTAAAAATACTGATTTAAAAAAAAAAAAAAACACAAATTCAGGGGTCATTAGGAGTAAATACATTTGAGATTAGACTGCCCTTGAAAAGCAAGACACCTAAACATGGGGTTGTTTACTGTGTAGCATGCAATTGGGTATTTAAATACCTATAGTAAAATATAAGAAAATTAAACTTAATTGGGGTGCTTTTGGTCTGTACTGTTGTTGAAGCATAGTTTACAATCTTATGCCTGGATGGTTCAAAACACGTTTTTTCCTCTTATGATGTTGGGTGATTACAAATGAAGTCTTTCCTCACTTTTGGGGATCCTTTATTAGAAAACAGCCCAAACATGTTTTCCAGTTATATATGCTATTTACCTAAGTGGTTCTGTATGCAGACAGACTATAATCTAGTTACACATGCATTACATTTCCAGACACTGAAATTGTACTGTCACACTGTCAGATGAAAACTAATTTATGCAGGTGAAGAACATCTAAATCAATAAAACCTTCAACATTTTGCAGCCCTGTAAACAGCTGACTGGTGCTGATAACCTGAACCAAAATTAAAAAGAGATAAAGTCTTCAAGGCCAAGAAGTCTGATTGGAAATACCCGTGTGATCTTTTTATAGAGAAACAAGAGGGCAACACCACAGAGGAACCCACACTTTGGTCGAGGTTTTGTTCAACTATTAATGTTTTTACTTATTCTGTGTCCGGGTCACCTAAAACATCAGACTTGATTTTCAAGTCTTACTCTATAAATTTGAGTGGCTTTCTTGCTCATACCACAAACTGTTTTGTTATTTGCTAAAGCAGAGTCTACACATGTACTGCAGGTAGTATCACGTTCAGTCCTTGTCACTCAAAGGCAGGCCAATTTCAAACAACTTGTTTCACTGAGTTCCTTGCACTTAAATTACTTGGAATGCCATGTTCACACTAGTGCCACAAAATATGCAACCTATCGAGCATGTTCATATTCAATCACCCAAAAAGACTGTGCTAAACAGTGATTTCAAACAAGGATCACTTGTCAATTCAGCTCAACCCATGTCACACATTATCAAATGCATTTCTTGTATGCATGCATGAACAAGGCTGTGTATTCCATACAAGACTAAACACTTGACAATTTTTATCATCACTGCATGCCAAAAATCTAAATTCAATAAATACATAATGAGACCGCTCCACACCTTCCATCCCTACAAATGCACCACCCTGGGCTTGTGGTCTACCTCTTGCTACCGTTAGTTTGCAGTGACATAAAATATGAATGCTTTGATTTATAGAATCACTTCTACAGTGCCACTCGAGTTGAGGTACCAATTAAAAAAAAGTTCTTTACTACACATGCAACTATAACAGAAACGCTTTTTAAAGAAATTCTAAAAGTAGAGCTTAGTGTTATTATAGAAGCAAGGAAAGACAAAGAGTTGACGGTTTTAGAGTTGAGGCTTTGTAGCTGTAGGGAATGTAAACAACCTTGCAAAGACAGACATGTGAGTACTGGTCAGCTATACATAAGAACTGTGAAATATTCAACATTATTAATATTTCAGAGGCAGATGTGGTTGTGCGCACGTCTTCCATGTTAATTTAATGAAGGTGACTAGCTTGGAGTCTCAGAATAAAGATAATCTATAATTATCAAAGTGCTAGCCTCTTAGTTCAAAAGTGCTTCTCAATAAGAGCCCTCTGCCCTACATCCTCATTTCAATGGAGAGATATGTTCAGTCAGCTAGGGCTGTCGATGTTTCAGGATCACATGCAAATGAAACAGATGTGCATATACATCCTTAAAAAGTCCAGAGAGACTCATGTGCCTGCCCACTGCACTGTGTTATAAGGACCAGATGGAGGAAGGTCTGGCTAACCTTGACCCAAACAGCTAGCAGTAAGAATCCAGCAGCCTCAGCCATTATCTACCTGCTCATGTCACAGAGGCCATGTCAGCATGTGCTGCTGCCAGCTGCATGGCTCCCATTAAAACAACCTGCTTCTTCTACCTGTCCAAATATAAGGAATGTAACAGTGCAATTAAACCTGAATGTCCCTTAAAATGCCTGCAGTAAAGAACCAAGGAAATACCTTCGTTGTATTCCATAGTATCTATTTAAATTTTCCTAGAGCTCAGTTTTTAGGAAATTCCATTCTGCTAGGGGCACTAGTATCATCCTACATATTAATGCAGCATATAAAGCAATTAAAACCAGCCTTATGTTATGTGCCGGTAGGTTTTGTAATAGCTAATATGTGAAGACGGTGCCTGATATTCTCTGCATTTATATGCAGAGTGATTGGCAGACTTTCAAAATGAAGGCTTCTGCATTTATTGGAGGCAAAAATGTCCATAAGTTATGATGCTAAATGTCAGATATACAAAGAGGAAATCACATACCATGCATGCATAAACAAAAAAGCCTGGACATGTACAATACTGCTAGAAGGGCCTAACTGATACATTATCTGGGTTCAATGTTAATATAACTGAGTAAATAAAATATTTTTGTATTCATTATTTTCAACTTCCATTCAATTTTACTTGAAAATATCAAATTTTATTATGTGCCAATGAGCACATAGTATCTGTTGGGCCCGAGCTACTAAACAGCCATAGCAATGCAATCAGATGCGTTACCTGTTATTTTGTCTCGAACTAGTTTACAGGACTCAATTTCTCCGATGCTCCCAAACAAACTCTTCAGCTCCTCTTGGGTCATGTTCTGAGGCAGATAGTTGACTATCAAGTTAGTTTTACTGTCCTCTATGCTCCCTGATTCTACAGGTGAGGAGCAGTTGTTTGAGATTGTTGAGGGACCGTTGCTTGTGTTGTTGCAAGTTGGTCCATTGGACAGCTGTGTTTCCATGGCAGCAATTACCTGCTAAAGAAACAGAAACAAAAATCAAATCAAAACCACATGCAAATCAAACAAAAACAGAAAAAAAATACCAGATAGTTAAAAAAGGACGCTCTTCACACATTGAAACTGGGGAGCTTTAGTGGATCAAAATCAAAAATTTCTTTTAACCTCAACACAAAATATCATAAGGCAATTAAGTTGCAGGAAACATACATGTCTAAAGTAATGACTGTTAAAAACCGTTCTTCATGCTGTATGTGCATTACCATAATTTTGTTTATTAACACTGTAGGTCATGTGAATTTCTGCCTTTAAATATCTGGCTAAATATGAAATGAAAAGTTTAAAGTAGGGGGAAAAAAAACAAAGACTGTATGATGAATTCCCTCTCTGCTATTCATGATTGCTGCTTTTGTTTCTGGGCAAACAGAAGAGACTTTTTAAAGAAAGCAATGTGATGCTGTATTAATCTGTCAGAAGCTCAACAATTGAGGAAGCAATATTCAAGTTTAGATGGCATATTTAAACATATTTTTCAAGGTTAAATGTGGCGAGCAAAGTGAAACATTACATTCCGCAGAGTGAACTAGATATTGCAAAGCCTATAGCAGCACCAAATCTACAGCCATCAGTACACTAGCATCGGACAACTTCAACGATATAATAATCAGTGAAGGCAACCAGCAATGAGTTAATGTATGAAGAGTCATCCTTTGTTAACAGATTCACCATGTGCAGAAAGCAGATCAGTGTCATCACACAACTATGCAGATTATTCTTAGGCAATCACATTTTGACTAACTTGTGCACAGGGGCCATGACATCATAATTTTAATTTCTATGAGGTAAACAGATTTAGACCATACCAATACAGTCAAACATTAACAACTTGGGAGCTTTTCATACACAAAACCCCAAAAGTGCCTGGAATCCAAATTGAACACGTGATTAATTTGGTTTGAACGTCGAAATATGACTGAGAGCTAACGTAATTGGTATGGCCTGAGCACTGAGACAAAAACAGGCCTTCCGGCAGTATGATTTCAAAAGAGAAGTGCCACAGACCCCAGTCCAAGGCTCAGGCGCCCACGAACCACTTCTAAGCAGAGAAGCCACATCGCACAGTCTGACTGCCATGTTAGTTTGGAGTTGCCGTCTGAAAATGTGGACACAAAAAGTACTTCATGTTAGATCAATAAGAACAAAAGCAACAGTCAGAGGTGATCACATGTCATTGTTGGGGAGAAGAGAAGGAGGCTATATTTTTTTTGAACTAGCTGTCCATGCAGATTGGCTTAAACCAGAGAGAAGGCAAAAGGCAAGGTTTCACTTAGTCACAATTCATCTTCAGTAAGGAGCAAACAGCAGAGCCAAGAAGTGTAGTGTGTTCAGTCAAGAGAGAAACCTGGCCGCAACACCAGGGACAATAAGCATGAGGAATGGCAATTAGTAAAATGGATGGGAGTGCTGCACAAAGACGCTCACTGAAATTGGAAAACACAAATCAACTGGTCTGCTCAGATTGCTCACATCCAGCAACAGAGCTGATGCTTAAGTTACGCTGACACATCCTGCATTTGTTAACCCAGTCTTTAGCACACAACGCACTAAAACTGCAAGCATCCACAATAAAATGATCAACAAATTTCCAGCAGGTCTTAACACACATTTTTCTAAAAGAAGCTACTGGCAACAGGTTCAAATCACCAAGGTTGAGCTGATGAGAGTTCACCATCATGTGGCTAACAACTGACTTAAATCACCACCACAAATGAGCTAAAAACAAGCCGCAGCAATTAAAAATCTACCAGATCATAGATATACTGATGTACTAGAAAAAGCTATTTGTAAGGAAAACCAGACTACAGCCACATTAAAAACAACTGGTGCATTTTAAGCACATTTGTTATACTAGGTTCAAAATTGATACAGCGGACAATCAAAATAATATTTCATTTTGGGGCATTTAGCGAGTTCCTGTGGGAAATTCTGTACATGCCTGTTTTTTATTTAATGTTGTGTCTAACCTGGTAAAATTAGCTGTAAGAAGTAGAAGGGCTCCATATTCAGCTTGTCAGGCAAAACAAAGAGAATGACCATTATAAATATCATAGCATTTTTTCCTCTGAGTATGGCCTAAGACAAGCACCTCTCTGTCCTGTACCTATGCACATTATGTTTAAATTATGATACAAATCCACACACAGACTTATGATGTTGAGGTGGCAATATTTTTTCAAACTTTCAATATTTCAGCACCGATGACTGAGCATTTAGCATACTATTTATGAATCTTTTTCACCTTGTGAAATGTATCTAGTGAAAATGTCAACTTGCCATAACTCAAATGTAAATTGATTTTCTCTACTCAAGTGCTGAAAACAGAATTGCAGTTTGCCAGACTGTATAACCCAATAAACCTGATCAATATTTCTTAGTGGAGTGCATCTCAGACCATGTCTATGTGCCATTTTCAGTCTTTCACCATACTCAGCCATACAGATACATAATGTAATGTTTAAAACATTAAAGTCAGTCAGACTTACAACAACAGTCATTCAGTGAATGACTGTTGTTGTAAGTCTGACTGACTGTATTTCGTAAGTGTGACTGACTGTATTTCTTAACAGGATTTTGAATCTTGACAGATTAAAGTCAATGCAGCTGTCATGACTGCCATTTCTTTTTCATTTGCTGCTTTTCTCTGTTAATTGTATCACAACACTGCCACAGCTCAGCTGTCAATGTCAGATGCAGCGATTGGCTGTGCTGCACATTATGATTTACATAAATGCACGTAAACTGACAAATGGCAGCAAACCATTCAGTGTCAGTCAGATCAAACAGCTGCAGATCCACTCTTGACTCTTGTTTGATTAGAAAATAATTACAACCTCAGCTTATCCAAGTGTGAAAAACTGGAGGTGTACTGTGAGTGTGTGATTAGAGTCCACTTTGATGGCTTGACTAAAAATGACAATGTACTGAACAGTGTTAGTTATCTAGAGATTCAGATATCTCTCTGCTGAGAGAATTATCAGCGTGTATCTCAGTGTACACAACAAAGCTTGTCAGTAGGGTGAATATGTAGGTTTCTTCCAGAGCACTGAATGCACTAATCAGGATTATAAAGAGCAGAATATCTTGCACTGATCAACATGACATGTTGCCAAGAGCTTTCTTAATAATTTTACATTCTCTCCAAAGTGCATAAATATCATACAAGCTATAGCAGTTTTAATATATATATATATATATATATATAAAATATATATAATGTTCATTCACAGATATACATAGATCACAGATGATTTTAGGTAAGTAATGATCATATGACAACCAATTTCTATTTAGAATTTTTTGGAGTACTACAAATATGGGATACAGGAAAACTGTTGTAAACACTCATCATTTAGCCATAAAAACACTGTAAACTGAAGAAAAACATCTTCACATTTCATGCACCCCAGGCATTCAGACCAAGCGCTTAATCTGCCTTTAAGACAGGTCAGCTACATGTTACAGTTTTAGGAATTGAGAGAGTCAGGCAGCTTCTTTTTCCTCAATTCAATCTGAAAGCGTGTGTCAATGGTCAGATGACCACTCTGTCGGCGCACGACCGACACATTCGCTTCTCCCCTCATGCTCTATTATCAAGCCAGTAACAAAAGAAGTCTCTGTGCTTTTCTGAACATCAAAATATAAAAACTGGTCACTTTTATTTACCCATTATTTCTTGTAGAATCCACAGCTGTGACAGGACCACAGTGGACTCAAGCCAACACTTTGGTTGAGTCAGCTGTGTTCGTGAAGCTGTATTTGAGTGGTTAAATCTGTGCAAGAACCTTCTCACGACAGTGCACTCTCAACTGAACCGCACAACATCCCTTGTCACACACAATATGCTCAACCCCAGTGTTTGCAGATATGCAGTGGTTTGGAAGCCATGTGTTAAATGGCTTAATGCACAGATTCCTCAGTGTACATATGAAAATACACCATTCAGTAGCAGCATCACTTAACAGCTTGCCGCTTCATAATGACTGTGCTTACTGACTGACTTGGTCTGTGTTAAGGGTAGTGATTTAATTACTAAACTTGACAATGATAAGATTTCCTGCTCATGTTTCATAATGTCAGTTGAATATTCAACTGACAAAAGAAGCAGTTTTGAACTGAACTTCTGTCTTAATTTTTGACATTTAACCAATTGAAAAAATTATCAGAGGAGCATTTATACATAAAAATGACATGGCACAGTAACACTTTGTAATTGTCCAATAATTTTTGCAGTGAAAGCTGAATATTCATACCAACATTGCTTGCAGGTTGGAGAGATGCGTGTACATAGATTTTTGCTTTACTTCTGTTTTTATGAAATATGTCAATCCTTACGGTCACTATTTTCAGACTTCTGAATATTCTGTGGAGAAACTGCACAGGCAATGTTGCAGTGCAAAATTGCAAATCCATGACTCATCTGATTTGCTTGTCATGTCCCTAAACCAAGGTCAGACCCCACTGACTACATAACCTGAGCAAAAATACAAACTACAGCCATACAGCAAAGAGCTTCATCCCACGTGACCTATTACCATGGATTATTTCTTTCACTAGAAGAAACAATAACCTCAGCAGAGTGTGTGATTATCACATGGAAACTAAGGGTGAGAATAGTATGGCAAAGTTCAAAGACTCAAATAGGACAGACAGATGTCAAAGGCCAAAGAGGCTGACTTGTCAGACTGGTCCAAGGGAAAGGCTTCTGAGATGTTACATTGCTTTTACAGTCTTGCATTTTATCTAATATCCCTTACAGTAAAATGTTAAAGCCCTTAAGAATTACAAATTGAAAGCATCAATACACGTCCACCACGTTAAGAATGACCAGTTCTATGCAAATGTGATCTCTTACTGCTATTTCCTATCAACACAGATGGTGTTGCTAGCCACATCTTTTTGCCTGCCAGCCAAGGAGCTTAACAAGGAAGGTGAAATGCATGCATGAGGTTCATACTACTAAAAACAAGGTGCTTCAATCCCATAGGCCATATGAGGAAAGAGTATCACAGACAAGTGATATGTACAATCTGTTACCTGTGTCAAACATTTTTCAGCACGCTTTCCAGCAAATACAAAGAGATGGTAAAAGGGAGGCAAAGCACTAAAGTAGTCAGAGTTGATGATACTTCAAGACTCAATCTCCAACACATCAAGGTGTAAACACCAACTTTTATTGTCCTGTTTCTTTAGTAGGTTTCGGCAACTGATGATAAAAAAAGGACATGTACGTAAACCCTGGGAGATTTGTCATTTACGTCTGTTTAGTTTATCCATGACAGTCTCTCAGTTGATTTGTCAGTAAATTTACCATATCATAATGTCTATCAACACTATAATACAAAAGTATATAAAAGTATCTGTATTGTCCACTTCTACTCTCTCATATAGGAAACCACAACCCTAGGGATCAATACTCCATCATTAACATCCTTTATAATCTGTCCCTGAAGATGTGTAAAACCTGCTCCACATAGAAAATGAAGACAGGAGGACTGCAGGTAAGCACAAGTAGGCCACAATATACAACAATAAACAGTTGTCACTGGCTTATCTAGGCATCATTAATGGCACATTTCTCATAGTTTGTATTTCTTCATAAGCATAGTTTGTTTACTCTTACTCTACTCCAGACAGCAAATGTGAATATCTAATTATGGCTTCACATCTCAAGAGAAAAAAGTCAATGTCTTGTGTTTCAGTGTTATGCATTACATCTGACAACGACAAATATGACATTATACTAAGTGATAATACTGAATTAGCACCACACTCCAAAACTGACTGAAAGATTCTGATCAGCACACAAAGGTTTCTCCCCAACACAGTGGTCCTGATATTTTGATTTAGGCCAAAAATATCCCGTATCAATAATCCTTTATCAAAGGTGGCTCATCAGTTTTTAACCTCAAAAATTTAAAGCGATACTAAATGTGGCAAATAGAGTTGTCGTCTATGTCACATTCACTGCAAGCATTCCAGTCACACGAAGGATGGGGTTTTGAACTTCGCAGGGTCAACTTAACCCTCCTGCTGCTCCTTCCATCTGTTATTTGTTTCAAAGTGAAATAAAAATATAAGTACTCCTTTCACATTTCAACTTCTGTGCTGTTTTGTTAACATGACAGAAAGGATACAAGGACAGAAAATTTAAAAAACCTAAGTGATATTTAGCCAAACTTTCTCAAATGCCAAAAATCACAAAAAGCAGTTACCCACTCCACACACAGCCTCCTCCACGTGCATAGTAACAGAGAGAAAAACAGGCCACAGGAGAACATATTGTTGCTGAAGAAAATGACTTATTTCAATCTCCATTTCATATGTTTCACCTTTTATTCTAAGAACAAAGCACAAACATTGGCTATTGTCCCGCTTGAGATAGTGCCACAAGGCAGAAATATTTCATTAGATAAACACTTGGAAGAGGAAGCTTGGCAAGACGCCTCTCCCCAAAAATTTCAGTCAAGGCTTTCACTGTGTGCAGCCAGCCAGCATCCTCCTCTTAGTGCAGGCATTTCAGTGCGGAGCATCTTGTTCCCTGTAGAGGCCTTGCCTCACAGTTTTTGTTAGAAACCAACCCCAGATAAAGACCACAAGGTTCTTTTTTTGTTTTCCCATCATTGCTAAGATAAACCATCCACCTCCACAATTTTACCCCACTTAGCAGGCTGCCTTTTAGGACTCATTAAAGTGTAGCATGTTTAGTTATTGGTACTCTCAGATCCCATAGCCTTCTCACAAGGGGTAGAAAAGCCTCCACACACAGTGTTACTATGAAGAGAATACAGTGATTCCCAATGTAAATACAGTGAACACTTAAGACTTCACACACACACCCTTAAGTTATCAATTGTCACTATGACAATATGCAAAAAGCATAAGGGATGATCAAAAGTAACAACAAAGCTTAGGTATTGCTTAACATGCATGTAGTTCATTCAAGGAGTTCAACAGATACAATACTTTTGTGCCTTAGCCACACATCACCCTTCAACCTCTGAGGCTGGTGGAACTGGCTCTGTTTTAGCAGCTCACTGATTGTGCTAATTAATTACATGGAAAAGTGAATCTGAGGAGGAGTTTGGATGCAAGGTTTCACAGCTGATCAAACTCTTGACTGAAGTACAGCTGTATATCAACTGATGGTATATATGGAATCAATCGCAACCTGACAACATTTCATACCTGTATACTGTCTGGAGCTTTTTAATTGGCAACTATTTTCATAACTGATGAACAGTTTAGGTTACTTTATCAAGCAAGAACATCGTCAATTTGCAGGCTCCAGCTGCTCCACTGTGAATTTTCTGGTTTGGACTGTTGGTCAGGCAAATCAAACAATACATAAGATGATGATTGTCACAAGCATTTTTCACCATTTCCTGGCGTTTTATAGGCTAAACCTTTAACCATAAAAATAATCAACACATTAATTAATGATGGAAATTACTGTTCATTGCAGGCCTAATCCTGTTCTTACTTGTATTACTCTACACTATGCATAACCATCTGAGGACAGGAGTTGATGCCATTTCAGCGTTTCCTACAAGATTCTGTTTAGAGGGGGAGAGTCTAGCCCAGGTTATTTTCTGCAGCTGCAATTCACAGATGTCCCCTAAATGCCTCATATGCAGGCTATTGGTGGACACTAGCTAGGCAACTGGGTACAGAGAAGCCTCTAGTCCAACTCAGTGACTGCAGCATGTGCAACCCAGACAGGTGTGTAGTCAAAAATGTGATTGTTTGAAAAGAGTTAAATAAGGCTTTCTAATGGAAGGTTTACCTAAGCTGAAAAGCTGAAGAGTAATTTAATCTACTTGGATGGATCTTAACCAACCTGATAGAGTGCATTTATGGGAAATGCTGTGTTTGTTTTTTTGGGGGTGGGGGGTTGTAGCCTACAACCAAAGTTTCTTCAGCTCTAAATTAAATCAATCCAAATGATGTATTTAAGTCTCCACTGCCACTTGAGGATTAAGTAAAGGCCATCAAGATATACACTCTAGATAAGAAATGTAGGCTTGCATACCTCCAAGTATTGATTCTAAAAAACAGTTTCAGTCTGTTTGAAAAATATGGGCTTTATAAGGAAGAGAAGCTTTGTTAAATTTATATTTGAAGCTTAAGTTAAGTGATAACACTGTCTATATCAACATGGGGAAACACAGTAAAATAAAGCTCTAAGATTTTGTAATACATTAATCACAGAGGAAATAAAACCAATGTACAGATCTAACTGTAGAACTTCTTCAACTAGAACCTGAAGCAAACAGTGACATCAGCATGTACTTTTGTGACACTGAGCACTTAAAGTGAGGAGGCACGAATCTCTGCTACTAGCTCCTCAGAGGATTAAATTGACCAAGTATGCGTGACAAGCTGCCGAGTGAAGAACTCCAGAGTGCACACACTGACATGCACGGCCTGTCCTTGAAAACTAAAAGCCCACAAGTAACAGTTCAAAATATCCCAACTGAAAACATAGATGTGACTAGTCTACCCACACACACACTGAGGGTTACAAAAGCAAGTGCTGCAACATACAATGCTGTAAAAAGTTTCAGATCTCCTGTACTGTGATGAGAAAAATAAGGTGTATAATGGGAAGGGAGCCTGTGGAGCAAACACTGGAATTCACTAATAGTGAATTAATATTTTTGGGTGTAACATCACCCATAGTAATGGGAATCAAGAACCAGCTCCAGTTAAGAACCTGTTTAAAAATTATCAGTATTGTATGAATATGAGCATATCAATTATTTTTTATTGACGCTCACATTTTTCTGACAGTTAGCAATGCAAAACAATGAAGCCAAACTAATGCATCTATGCTACTGGAAACGTGCAACATGAAGGAGCCTTGGCGGAGGGGGAGCAATATTGCTTTCCAACTGAGCAGCACGTCCATTACCGAGGGTAAATATTCCCTGATATAATAACATTAGCACCACACAGGCAGGCTTAGCACATTTATTCTTTGACTAGGAAAACCTAAATGAAAATCAATGCTGTACAAATATTTTCTCATTTCATTTATTTTAGACAATGACAGACAGTTGCACTGATGCTGAAAACGCCTGTGGGCCTACTTTTCCCCCCACACAGACAACTGATAAGGAATCCATAAGAAAACACACCAATATGCAGACAAACCATGGACAGTGCAAAAAAAGGAATAAAATTTTCACCTGGTTTATCTCTAATACGCACTTTCTAAACTTAAAAAAATTTCACAACATTGACTCCACTTGAATCCGGTAAGTTCAATTCTTTGAATCACCTTAATTTGACAGAAAGCAAGGGAGCAATCTTACAAATTATTTACTACATTACATGCTAGCAGGATAACTCATTGAGGTCATGTAACTCTGCAGTCGACACCTCAAAACTCTGCTCAGTGCTTCATTGTATCTTTGCTCTACCATGCCTACAAGCAAGCAAGCTTTTTTGTAGTTAAATATTTAAAGATTAGCAAAAAAGTACCAACATACATGCATAAAGTTTGTCCTGAAGGTGCTGAGCTACAGTGGGTAGGGTTGAGGGTTGGGTATTACCAGTCAGAGCATGTCAGAATAATACTGAAAAGTGACGCAATTCTCAGTCATAATTGTCAGCCTGCCTCCAAAGTAGTGGTGCATATTTCTCACTGCAGATTTGGAAAAAAGGAATAATCCAGCAGTGTTGGGAGAAAAACCACATTCGCTACACTGTTTGCTTTTAACAAAATTCTGTTGGGTAGTTTATATTGCTCAAGAGACTGCAACACATGTTCATCATTATTGAGTTTTGACCAGAGGCATTTTTTTCCCTCTCTGGCTTGATGCTGTTGATGCCAATGGAAAAATATCAACAAGTCATTGCTTGTGAAAAAGAATCTTTCATATTTGCCACTCTCTTATCATAAATTTCTTTTATTTCATTAAAAGATAGGACAAACATCTGAGTTTGTTATGATCAAATTAATTACCAGCACCATTAGTTAAGAATAAGTAACAATGGGATACTCTAATTAGGATTTAATGCAAAGTGAGCCATGTTAAATGTACTGATTCTGACAATTTACTAATAATGAAACTTTATGTAATAACACCAAAGAAATTTACTTTAACATAACATTAAATCATTTTCAGATGCTGGCCTATCGGCCAATATACAAAAAGGTGCACAGGCTATATAAAAAAGGCTGTCAGTGTGATCCTTAAGCTGGGCTTAATATTATATTCTGACACAATAGCTGGAAATGCAAGACAAACCACAGGTATGCAAATTAGACACTTGGAAACAAAGAGTTTAAATCTAAAAGAAAACTGACACTTGTGATTGTTCATTTAGCCCTGGGTGTATCATTGATGTTGAAACGTTTCAGTCTCTGACATTTAAGAAGTGCCTCACCTACTCTGACAATTTTCAGCTGGAGGTCTTGGACTACTAACCTCAAAAACAAGTGTCTTTGATTTTGTCAATTTAGCAATCAAAGCCCAAACATTAAATATGGGCTTAGATATTACAATAAAGTTGCTTACTATGAAGACCCAGTCCAACAAATTATCACTAAAAAGAATGTTTAGATACCACTATGCATAATTACACTACCACTGTTTCTCACTGCCATAGACCTACGCCATAATGGAGCCAAATATTACTACGTTATATTAAACTACACAAACCAACACTAACCACATCACGCCTATACAGAACATGGGATATGGTCACCTATTAATCCCTTTATGGATTCAGGGACACTGCAATGCTGGCCTCCAGTAATGAGCGACACATGCAGAGGGAGGGCCACCCTGTGGCCAAACAGACAATAAGGACTGAATGAAAACAGTCCTGTGCACCATCCACACGCCCAGACTAGATCAACTGCCGGGGGGGGAGTAGTAGAGGAGGAGGCCACCAAGAGAAGAAAGGGGGATGGGATGGACATTTAAGAAGGACAAAGGGGGCAAAATTGCTTTTTTTGTGTGTTGTTGCAGCTTTAGCCACCCACTGTACACTAACCCAGTTTTGACAGCAGCACACATTGCTGTACAGAGCACAGTGATGTGGCCTTTGCAAGTTCACTCACTGTCCTGCATTTTAGTCACTCTGTCAGCAGCCTTTATTTAGAAAGGCACACGTGGGGGCTCAATAATACATAAAGACAACCGCTCTTATCTCTAATCTCTCTCAGGAGCACAGAGGCTGCTGCAATTGTGGAAGTTGCATGAACCCAAAAGAAAAATGCCTAAAAGCAGCATTATATATATATATATATATATATATATACACACACACACACACACACACATATACACACACACAGAAATAGAACATGTTCGCATCTACTATTTAAAGCTGAACATGTGATTAGATCTGCAATGATACTTCAGTTGAATTAAAAGCTCTTGTATTCTGAGCATTAGTGATATTAAGTAGAAAACTTATTAAAATGTAACCTGGTTCTGAATTATGTAATCTGACGTTGTCTGGTACGTCTTTAATAGAAATTTTAAAATATTAGGTTTTTTTGCACAGACTTATCACCATGAATACTACATTTACTCAGGTTTACACTATGTTATCAGCAACAAACAATGCATTTCTAGTCTGCTAATCATACTGTATTTCAGCCATCCTTTTTTGTAAAATCAATACATGATTTCAAATGCCTTACTGATAAATTATATTCAAAGTAAAGAATACCACAGACCTTAATTCATATTACTGTAGAAAGTGTATCACACACACCTTTTCCTCAGTAAACAACCCCATTTCCTCCTGCTGGGCTGTCCCCCTATACCCACAGGACCACAGATGTCCTGTGTTTTGGCAGCCTCCTGGTAAATTAACCGGTCAGGCTTTTAGCTGCTGGCTGGACAATATGTAATCTTTTCATGAACTACCAACTGAAGATTACCCACCGCAAGCTGCCAACTATGACTCTGATGCCTGTGGCTTAAACACATTCACCTGCTCAATATTCAAGGCCACGTACTGCGTCCATAAGCACACAAAAAAAAAAAAACTACAAAGAATATGCCTTTGTTTAAGCCTTTCAGCGTAAAAACTATAATGAACAATAACCTGTTCCTTTAACTGGAGTTACAGTTACTAAAAAACATCCTTCTTGACCATTTACAAGGGGAGTGACAGCATGAGTAAGGGCATCACATGCCATATCAGTTTAAGATTACAATCACTGATGTGAAAGGTAAAGGAAAATACAGTTTCATGTACTGAATTAAGAATGTGTGCGCATGCAGAATAAATTCACAACCTAAGATCCAGCTAGTTTTGCAGCTTTAATCAGGAACTGATTAATATTTTTGCAAATATTTCTGGAAATAATTGACACCAGAAATAGTATAAAATTAAATAAAAAATATATACACACTACAAAAAGTACACCTGCTACTTTGCATCAGACGTGCGTATATCTGCAGTTTAAGACAGGTCTGAGTTGAATCCATTGTCATGTTTAACAAAGGGTAAAGGTGACTGTTGAAACCAATGGAGCTTAAAGCTAACCTCTCTTTAAGTAAGGTGATTCTAATTAGTTGGACTAACAAGTGAAGGTGCCTTGTTTAATTGGTTAATCACCGACACCTGTGCTAATGCGGGTAATCTGCGCCACAAGAACAAAAGCGACTGAATCTGGGTTCATGTAAAATCCAACTTACTAAATGAATTCTCTCAGACTACTACAGCAAGTCCCAGAATGCAAAAAATACTTTTAGCTTTGTGTAGCATTTCGAGTGCAACTCCATGCTAGAGTTAAAGTCACACAAACAAGGCGTGGTCGTTTAGCCGAACGCGGTTTGAACGACTGCCGACAGCAAGTGTTACGTAACAGCCGTGAGGAGTCCAAAAATTTTGTGTGGACTGCGGCGTTTATCAAACTAAGTTTGTGGGGCTCGGTTCTTATCATTATGGGGTTAGTCTTGCGTGGTAGCTAGCACCGATGTTTAGCTATGGGCTTGCCGCCACCGTAACAATTTATATGGGTAACTTGGCATTAGACAAACCCAGGAAATACTATATCACGTTAAAACATAAATATTTCTAATGAAGTTCTGCGAGCAACATGTCCGACCCGGTGGCTTGTTGCGCCCGCTTCAGTTTGGCCTTGCTAGCTACCGTAACTCGTTAAAAGCCGTTTCGCTATGCACATTTTCGGCACAGTTGATTCTGGCACATAATATTTTTACACTATAACTATGTGGTGTCTTACCTTGAGGTGTTAGATCGGCGGCGCGGGTATTTAATGATGTAAAGTCTGCAGACATCAAACTTTCGGTCGCAGTCTTTGCGCAGTAGAATAGGGGGCGGTGGCGGGAACGCAGCCCCCCTAAGTAAACTAATCAGACCCTTGGCCAATCAGCGAAGACCCTGTCTCTACCCCGGAAATATACTATTAACTAATTGATTTGCTGCAGGTGTACTTTGGCTTCATGCTACCTAAACAGGAGTGCTATGTCAAGCAAAGTGTTAAGTGCAAAAATACCCCCATAAGACATACAACAACGAAACTACTGGAGCAGAGGCCCACAAGACTGAGTCTGGGTGTCACAAGGGTCCCAGGGGTATTCAGAGGAAACCAGCAAAATTAGAGATAGTTTAATTTGATCCACTACAATAACAACAGGAATTTATAAGCATTGCTGTTTCTATTTTAGAATCCTCACTGAT
This sequence comes from Lates calcarifer, assembly GCF_001640805.2. Lineage (NCBI taxonomy): Eukaryota > Metazoa > Chordata > Actinopteri > Centropomidae > Lates > Lates calcarifer. Next base: position 10,302,856 of record NC_066846.1, read on the forward strand.
GTTATTTCTGCACCTACAGGGCATACATGTATTTGGTATTAATATAGGTATAAAAAGAGAGAATAGCCGACTGATAAGTTGCCTTTAGCCTGGAAATATATATATGTATATATATTTATTAAGACTAGGAAGTGTAGGTTTGTCTACATTAATTTAGACCTGTATGGAAATTCAGAAATAGCATACAAATATGCCTATGATAGCAGAACTTAGAAAATATCATCCAGCAACTCCAAGTAGCGCATCACACAGGCTGCACTTAACCTATATAGCATTACTCCTCTTAGAGTTAAGACAGCATCTTCATCCCTATAGGCTATTTTACATTTAAATTCAAGAATCCGTCCATTACAATAGCCTGCTACTGAGTTTAAACCACGTTTGTATTTGGCCGTTTTCACATTCAGATCTTAAATAGAATGCAAGTTTTGATGTTGATGAAAGAGCTCAGATTAAAAATTAAATAGATGCAGGTAGTTTGTTTCCTGCAGCTATGGATTCAACTCATTATGTGAAATTCTGCACGTAACACAGCGATACTAGTCTAATCTTTCCAATATGATAACGTTTTTACTTTAGATGCGGTAAAATAACCGACTACTATGCGGATCCCACGTTTCAGCACTCTACCAAGGCCTATATCTCTGCACACTAGAGCAAGAAAAGCGTCCGTCCATGTCTGAAACCTTGGGAGGATTTTTTTTTTTCAGACGAGCACATGTGCGGAGATAGCCTACTTATCCTGTCGTGTAAGTCTATGATCTGCCCAGGCACCGCAATTTAGAGTTGAAAAATCAGCCGTCAATGGAAACATGAATGCATCACGGTGACTTTCCTATCGCGTTCACATGCAACAAGATGAGCTTGAGACTACAGTAAATGCATGATCTGCGCTGCACACTGTCCCCAAATAACTGACACAGGCTGAAATATCGATTTAAAATGTTTCAGGTGAATGAGCAAATGTGTAAAAATATCTTACCGTTTCTATAAATGAAAGTTATGGACGTCCTTAGGCAAACAATCTCTGAATGAAACACCTGGCCAATAGCGTGTAAAATGATGAATTCCGCTCTCTTAGTTCAAACTTGGAAACATAAAAGCCAACACAAACAAGATAAAATGAGGAAATGAAATATTTATTAAATCAAAACACAGAAATGATTTCCTTTCAGCAGATGCATGAAACAAAAGGAAAAAGAACAGAAGAAATAAAAGGAATCAAATAATTAAAAAAGCCGGCTTCTGCCTGTCTCGCTCTTTACAGGTGCGCCACACAAATACGCGACATCACTAAGTGGAAACCAATGCAAGGAGGAGGTTGTCTTTAAAAGGAAGATAGTCCTGCCGGCAAATATATAGGGCCGTATCACAGCATGCCTATACCTCTCCGCTCCCTCCGTTTCATCCATTCAACCTACACACGAACACGCATTGGACGCGGAAGTATACCTAGAGTAGCTCCCGTCCACCGCTTATGCGCGCAGTGGCTCTTCAACGCCATTGGCTGCGGCGCGATCCTCGCCGGGGCTCGAGCGTCTTTTCCCCAAATCACAAGATTTGCCATTCGTCCGCGCCCCAGTCACTCAAAAGCGATCAAGCATTTTTTTTTCCTAAATATGGCATTTGAAGTCAAACATTGCCTCGCCAAGACACGCACGGTGCAGCAGGCGGGAATAACACCACGGCTTGAGCGTGTGTGTGTGTGTGTGTCGCCCCCCCCCCGTTTTCACAGATGTGTTTTACTACACCAGCACCACCACCACCACCACTGCTGCTGCCACCGCCTTCAAGAAAGGGGCAACTGACCCTATGAAAGTCATTTTATCTGTGTGTGTGCTGCTGTTAGGAACGGCTCGTTTTTTTCTAAGTTGAGGTTATTCTCTACTTTAGTTCTTACATGTAACAGTAGAACAACTCCGAAAACATTCCCCTAATAGGCCAACCGCAGCGTACCCTTTTTTTTTTTTGCTACATCATGCCCTCTTCACTGTCTGCGTCATTTCAGCACTCTTTTTTTTGGCTGCAAACCCGTTTGTATCGGTGCAGAAAGCAAAAAAGCCAGCAGGTTTTCAGCACCGCGGACAGCGCAGTTTCTCCACTACAGTATCAGCAGCAGGAGCAGCCTACATGCTTCTCACTGTCTGCCTCAGAGACTCACAGTCAATGGTCAGCCCTCCACACTCGACCCCACACGCTAGAAACAAAGGTGGGCGTTAATTTGGGCTCCCTCGGTGTATTTTAAACAACAGACAACGCTTCCTCTAAGCTTCTACTTGTAGTGATATCACAGCAGTGCCAGCATGTACACCAGGAGCAGGCAGCACACTTATCCCATGCGCATCTTTTTGTCGACTTTGAGAGAGGGTGGAGCAACAGTTAGGCTTGCATGGAAACAAGTGAAAGGGGGGGGGGATCGATGCTCTCAGCAGAAAAGTGTGTTTCAGTATGTAAGGCTATACAGTAGCGCTGGCTCAAAAGGCTCATAAGCTCACTGCAGACAACCTTCAACACAACAGGACCTGCATCTGTGAAAATCCAACCACACAATGACACCCTGTACATACACTAATAATAACTGGCAGGGTAATGACAAGCTGTTAAATGGTTTGCGTGTAAATCTCCTCAAATCCCTTCACCTGCGCACACAACTACACAACTGACACACTTCACTCACTGAAAATGGGATATTAAAACACAAAGAGCACAGAGTCATTAAATGAATTAAAGGAATGCGAAATCAGTGTCAAACACTTGTAACATTCATTCAATCATATTTTTAAATAAGTGAAAACCTCATGTGATACTGAAGCTAGTCGCTACCCATAGATACAAGTGAAGAAAAAGTTGTAAACCCTTATATCCCAGAGGGTATACAGAGTAAAACAGAAAAGCTAACCTTTAAGATTTTTTAAAACACCTCTCTGAATTTCTAATATTAGTATCATCCATATTCTTATGTTCAGGCTGAATATAAACCAGTTTGCTGGAGAAACTTTTCCATATTAATGTTTGGCTCAACCACAGCAAATAGGAAGCAATGAGAGGCATAACTGAGCATTCATTTCTGATCACTGCCATTAGAGTAGACCCAACTCATAACTGGAAGTAATGTAAAGTAATTTCATAGGGTGTGATGCAGAATCAGAGTGAGTTGTAAGTTGTCTAAAGACAAACTTATGTTAGATATCAATGTGCAAATTCTATAAATAGTGCATTTATATATAATCAGTGTTTTTTTGGGTTGTCATTTTCATTAACCTAAAACAAAATACAATCTTTCATTTCTCATGAATAAAATGGTTCCATTGTCAGTGCCACTAAGTTGTTATGCAGAACTTTCAAACAACAAATCTGGAGATCAGGGGATCAAACATGAAACAAAATATTTTCCTATAGTTGGAGCTGCACCCACAGCTTGCGACTCTTTGCATTTGTATTTGTTCAATCTACAAACAAAATGGAGTTGCTACTTGTCAAGTAAGATTCTCAGTCATCCAGGTGATGGAATATCTAATTAAAGCATCTCACAGGTGGAGGGTAAGTGAAACAACAAAAATATCTCAGCTTCAGAAACAGCTGGGAAACTGGGATTTAGGAATGCAGATTATTTCATAACATTGTGATGTTTTCAAAGTTACTTTTAGTGTAAGCAGTCTGCAGTCACAGCTGAATGATGTCTGCTGGCTCACACCATGCATCATTTCCTGCCAGAAAAATGATACAGTGCATCAGTTTCTTGAAGTGGACTTTGCTAACATAGCGCACCATTAACAAGTATATAATCTATAAGGGTGTGTAGTCACTGAGCATATACACAATCGGAAACAAAGTCTGTGACTGAGATACAATAATGGGATACAGCGCGACTGAAAATCAGTTAAGAAAGCTCGATGTGGGTCCAATCCTCTGGCTCAGGCTGCTCATAATTTGCATGATAAAAGTCAAACATTTTAAAAATCAAAATCAATCTTCTAAAAAGGTATTTCTGCGCTTTACATCTCGACAGCAGATGTTTAAGTCCCCCCCTGCTCTGGTTTCTGGCTTTGGGGAAGTTATTCATGCCCACAAATATCAATTAGATCATTAGCATTTAGATAGAATATAAGAATTCTTAAAATGAAAGAACATGGACCTTTTGCCCCTATTTTTAATCGTGATTTGTGAAAGTGTGTCTCAAAAGAATGTCAGAAAGGCTTAGTCGCTTGGTAGATTATATTTAAAAGATCAGACACAAGGAAGGGTCAATATATCAGGATAAATCAGGGAAATATGAGGGCACCAGTAGCTCTGTGAGACTTGTTTCCAGGAATAGAATCGGACAGGAAGAATATGGAGGCAGCAAATTAACACCTAATAAAGGGAGGACTGCTAAGCTAATTTCTCTTGTCATCTCAACATCATTTTCACTTCAGATACAGGCTCCTCCTCAAAGTCTGACTTATATTAAGCTAAACACCCAGAGACATTTTCACAGTGCAGTCGATAATTTAGGCTTGGGGTTGAACAAATACAAAAACTCCCTGAGCACTGTTATTGTATTAGTGTATTAAATATTATGCCACTCAGGAGATTTCACTGCGTGGCAGCCAAGGCAACAATCATTAGAAAATCTTACTAGACTCCCGTAGCTTCAGTCCAGCACCATCTTCCTGTCAGGCCCTCGCAGCATGCTCCTGGCCAGCTACACCATACCCAGGGAGCGGTAAGAAAACAACCATTTTGATTCCACCAAGGAGACAAAGAGGCACAGCGCAGTGTGGGGGAATGGCCATATCTGACTTTGTTAGAGGCAGCCTCTAGCTGGTTAAAATAAACGATTAATTGGGAGCAGAGCAAATCATTTTACAGTTAGAATGCATCATATGAACATGGAGTGCATGAATCAAATATAAAGTGATTTAGCAGACTCAGGAGGCTTAAATAGTCCTCACAGTGAAGAGCCTGCTAACAAACAACATTCACTGTCATTCCTTCCCCTTCTTCTGCTTCCCCCTCTTCCTTTTCCTTTTCCTGTAGGATTGACAATTGCACAGTTAGCACATTGCTACGTCCCCCCTCTGGTTTAAGCATTCAATCAGCAGCTTTTAGCTTCTGACTTTTCTCTGCAGTCTCACCAACAGTAGTGACTGCCTTTAGCACAACAGCAGCCTTTGTTTTGTTTGAGTTTAACACCATCTTTGTTACTCACATCAGCTGCACTTCCTGCTCTGATATTCACCTGCACCCTGATGGTGTGGCAAACAGCCTACTGACCACACCCACAACAGGCTGTCTGGGGTGGGGGGGTGGCCTTAAAGGAGCACCTCTGAAAATAAAACCTCCAAACATTTAGACGTTCACTTTATGTTCCCTCACGATGAAATAAAGAACCTGGTGTTGGAACATTATGAGCAAAAATACTTTTCTTAAAAGTACACATGATAGTCAAAAGTATTAGTCATATGCCCAGGAGGAAAAAGAGCCCAATATTCATCTGAGAGCTACAATTATGTCATGCTGCACAGTGCTTACCGGCCACGGGCTAAAAGGTGGCAAACAGGTTTATCAGGGGACTCCTTACTGTAAAGCAATATAACTCTAATGGAGAGAAAGCACCAGCATCCGAACCTGGCTGGGGAACAGATAGCCCATCTATATTTCAGGGCCACAAATATGAACAAATGTGTGTGTAATATGCACCACCACCCACCCACCCCACCCCCTCGGAGGGAATGCAGGTCAATGCCGGGGGTCATTAACCTAATCCATCTTTGTAATGTGGAGCACCAAGGTCTCAAATGTGGGCAGCAGAGACAAGGGAGTCTTTTTTTCTGCACCAGGTCAATAATGAGGCACAGCAGGGGGCGCTCTTTCCTGCCTGAGTGACTCATAAATCAAAAAAAAATCTAATTTCACATATACTTTAATTAAGTATCTTTACTCAAGTGCTGCACAGTTCTAGGTACTTTTACTTTACTTGAGTCTACAAATTTGTTGTATTTGTTGTAATTTTTGTATGTTTTATGTCATTACCTTCATCTTGCAGCTAGTTACTTCTCACATCAGTTTATGAAGATAAAGCATGCAACAATATATAGTACAACAGCACCTCCTAGTGCCAAGGTGCAAGTCATAAAACATTCCCACCTCTATCCTCTCTCCATTTGGATCCCCTCATCTCCTTGCTGCTCATTGATAATCCGTATGACTGATCGACTGGGTCCCACCTCTTGCTATTAAATGTCAAGGGTGAGTGCTCTTGACCTCCGCGCCCTCCCACTTCCCCCCCGCACACTTACTGGACACCTGCGAGGATGACAGGCCCACATTTTATCGCATGCAGCGTTCTGTCTCTCAGATAGATTTCGGCAAAGAGACAAAGATGTCAATAGCAGTTCCTTTGAGACATTAACGCTCCCTGTGCTGGAGCCACTTGTGTGACAATGGTCTCAGCATTGCATGGAGGTGATTATTAATGCTCCCTGCTGGGACTGGACAAAAATATGTCTGGATAAGCCTCCTGAAAGGCTGCAAAAGAGGGTAATAAGCACAACTGCGGTAAAGTATCTCTTTGGATGTGTCTTTTCCTCTTATGCCCAAAGATTACTGTGATCAGAAGGGAGTAGAGGCAGAATGTTAAACAGCATAGTACAGTTAGTTATAAACTGGCATGTCTTAGGGGATAAACAACAGCTTTGCTCAATCATTTCTTAGTATAGTGACTGTTTTTTAAAGCTTTATTTATTCATATTAAGATTGAACAGACATATCACCTTTCTAACTCCTGTTCCACCACTGGCTCCATATATCATTATATGATCCAAGTAATCATTGAATTTGTGATATCACTGGGGTGTAAAATTTTAGGTTTTGTACCAAAATGAGATTCCACTTCTGTTACATAGCTGCACTAAACTTATATCTAACTACTTAAAGTAATGTATGGGAAGCAGCTCTGGATGTTACATTCCTTGTGTCATTTCACCCACTAATCAATGATGAAATCCCATCCATAAGATCACAGCCATAAATGTTGATTAAACTGTCATCAGTTATATGCAAAATTTTGATTTTGAATGTTTAAAAAAAGCCACTATTAGTATATCACAGAGAAAGGATTAGGGCTCCAACTAGTCCAGCAATGTCACAAAATCGCTATTACTGTATATAAATATGTGTTCTGATACATGGATAAAGGATAAATTCGCTTTCTTAAAAAGTCTTTCTTCACCAAAACAGATTTTTCTTGTTGTAACCATAGTTCCTGTTCTCTCTAACATGCCTCCAGTGTAAGTGATGGAGGATAAAATCCAAAAAAAAAAAAAAAAAAAAATTATTCCAGAGGTTATCTGAGTCGAAATAATCTTAATGAGTTAGACAAATGAAGTGGATATCTTCCAAAGATATCGTCTATTTAGAACCAAATTCAACAAGAAAACAGTCTGTTGAATTACAAATAGGGAATTTAGCAATAAAAAGACTGTAACTTTGTCTCTGAATATATTTTTGCACTGAACCAGGACTGTGGATTCTGCCCCTCCATCACTTACACTGGATGATACAAGGATCTCTTAATGGAAGAAAAACCTGTTCCAATGTTCCTCTGAGCACCAGGCTTGAATAACTGTGACCCTACTCTGTCCTTCAAGACTTACCCGGGTATCATTTCACATGATAGGCAGAAAAGATCCTGCATTCAATCCTCAAACAAGAAACAATGCTCAGATAACACAACAGTTGCTCCTCAACCATCCCTCTTTCCAGTCTTGAACAAACTGTCTAGGACCACAAACGTACATGATGTACCTTATATAATAGAAGTGCTCAGTATTATAAGCACTTGTACAGACTACTAGCAGCACTTAGCATGGTACTGTATGTAATGTAAAAAAAATAGTTATGTGTTCATCTTTTCTTACATTATATATCCTTACTACTTCTACTTCTTGCATAAGCACTGAAGAAACATAAAGGAAGAACAGAAATAACATCACATCATCATCTCAAACCCCTTTTTCACCAGAAGGAGAAAAAAAGCTTCAATAGATCACTCCACCTTTTTGTATATTTCCCCGTGGTATTTGAGGTTGATGCTCATGGATGATGTCATTGATCGTAGACCATTCAATATGGGTCCTGCTGGGAAGCTGGTGCTCCCACTGTGACTGTTACTGGCTATGTAATGCAAGACTGGGTGATGTCATTGCAGGAGCACGAGGGAGCACAGAGACAAAAATGACGGTGTGACACAGCAGACAAATTGATGTAGGATATACAATATGGGACAAATGGGCTTTATTGAAGATGAATTATTTTGTGTATTTAATTGTTTTACATGGCCCTTTGCCAAAATTTAACAGGGAACACCAGGCTTTTTTTCTCTTTTTCTCAGACCTCTGAGACCTAGGAAAACTTAGACAATGAATTTTTTACAATACAGCAGATGTCTTTAGATCAAATATTCAAGGTCAAGGAGACCGGAAGGGGAATTATCTATTTTTAAATCCCTTGTCAAACGTTTTGAGTGACAGCCGAGAACAACTGAAGGCGTCTGTGATGGTCAGATGAATAGAAATGAACGAGAATGAGAGCTGCTGAATTGCACTTTTTTTTTTTTTTTTTGTGGCAACAATCATGACAAATCTATGCATGCAGTGAAATGAATTATTATGATGAAAGAAACAGAAAGTTTATTGGAATTCATTTTTTCACTACCTTTCAGACAAACCAAATCAACTGCAGTCACTTTGTCTACTGAAGAAAAAAGAAAAAAGAAAAAAAGAAAAAGGTACATTTATTGAAAAGCTGCTGTAGCGTGATATAAAAAAAAAGCCCTTAAAGCAACAAAAATCAAATAAAACCTGAAAACAATTTCTTTCATCTCGATCCTTGGGGAAATACTGCTTGCAGTAGAACAGAGCGAGGTTTCGGATCTCTGAGAAAATAGGGCATGAAATCTCAATTAGATGTGTCAAGATCCTGGGAAATTTCAATGCTTTTTTACACACACTTGTCTCTGGGAGACACTGAGGAGCGCTTGACCACCCAGCGCCTCATTCTCCCCCTGAAATAGCCTGGTCTAAATAGTCTTATTGGAGAGCAGGATGGACAGCGTGGGCCTATCTCTTTTGGGGGTAGGGGTGGGTACAGGGGAGGGGAGGAGCAGGTGCAGGGGAGACAACGATCGATTTGGTTGTCCACAGATAAAATAAGAAATCAAGGGGTTTTATGTGGCACCACTCCCTGGCAAGCCTTCACAGAGTCCAGGAGATTAGAAAGTGAATTTCCCAGAAAACAAACAAAGGGCATCATTAAACAGCGGCTCTAGACTGCTCACAGTTTGTCTCTTAAGTGCAATTTGATCTTTGGCTCCCTTTTAAATCCAAATGTCTTAGAAGTAGAGGGAGTTTTCTGAGCTCTTGTCTGATTGAAAGCCAATTGTCTCTGTCTTCAGCCTGTCTTTACACAAGAAATACACTGTCTTTGGAGAAAATAAGCTCTTTGATTAGCAGCAGTTTCATCTGTGCCTCCAGTACTTATTTAGTTTTCTGTAGTGCATGCTCATTATAACGCTATTAGAACAGTAACGCTTTAACACATTGTGTCTTAATTGATGACACAGGCTTGTGTTGCTTCATCAAGAGCATGATAGTACACTCAACAGTGAAGACACCAGGGTCAAACTGTGACCACAGGAAAGTTAGTCGTGAGCTAATTTCTTTCAGATAAGTGCATTTCTTTAAGCTCCTTCAACGATTCTTTTTCTACTGAATAGCACAATCCTTTAAAAGGCTATTTATTTGCAGCCAGCTGCCAACCTGGCTAACAAAAGCACAGGTCAATTTACAGTACAAGCTGTGCTTTTAAAACTGTTTACCAGCCACATCCTGCACAGTCAGTCCTTGTATCATTTCACCCACTAATCAATTACAGTGAGAAAAACCAGTCCAGGGAAATGAGGGGCACACCAGAACACAGAGTGTGTTTTACTCTGATTTTATTATGGCTTAAAAGCATGAAAACCTCATTGTACTGCAGGCACATGTGTGATTAGTTGTGGTTATTGTTAGCCAAAGCCTATTTCCACCTTTGCCTGCTATTGTTGTGGTGTTTTGCCCGTTGGAATGTGACAACCTCATGCTGTAGCTCCAAAATGTCAGCTTTTCAAAACAAATGAAAAACAGCATTTGGGGTTTCTAATACAAAGGCCAGAAATTTATCCTGATAGCTCTGAAAAGAAATAAGAAGTTGCAATAAGAAAATAGGTACATAGAGGTACATATTGCTGCATACATACCTTTACTGAAGCAGCATTTTCAATTCAGGACTTCTGATAGAGTGTCGTATTGCTACTTTTACTTTAGTAAAGGATCTGAATACTCCCTCCACCAGCCGAACAACCACATCACAGCAGCAGAAATGCTTCATGTGTGATATGTTCCTCTCTAAATCACAAAGAAGTCACCCTACAATGAGGATATGATATTTATATTTCAGTAAAATATCTTCAACAGTTTAAAACAGCCAGCCCAGTGCTGGACACGCTGTAGAGACTGAATTGCTACTTTTATGATGTTCAAGCCAGTAATCAAGATGACAAAATGTCTGGTTATTTGAAAGATAAGATGAAAACTGACCCCACTGCAAAGGCAACTAACAAGAGACAGGCAAATGCACAGTGTATTTGTCCTAGATGAAGAATTGTGTGTTCATATCTGTGAAATCCAAAAGGCCTCTTGTTATATCGCAAGGTGTTCCTGACCTTGTATTTCAAAAGTGCCAGATAATTGCAATTTATTATGCATTAGCCAAATCAAGCGTCAGCCAGGACTTTGCTGGACTAAACATGAAGAGCCAACATTTTCCTCAAATTAAAGAAAAGATTTCATTAGGAGGCGAAGAGCGAGGGATAAATGTTATACATTCAGGTCAAACAAACAAGTGATGGGATGATTAATTATTCAGCCATGGCAGTTCGCTGAGATAATGGCTTCTCCGCCCTAATGAATTTAACTAAAGAGAAACATGTTGGATCCTATTTTGGTTCATCATCTGAGGTATGATTCAGCTCTGCAGTGTCACTTTAGTGCATCACTACAGCTAATTGCTTCCACCCAAAGAAATATTTGTACAAATTAGACAGCCCAGCTATACTGGGAAGATGAATTGAGCATGTATCTCATTCATTATTGCAAAGGGATTTATTGGGATGAGATTGGAAACACATCCATAGAGGACAAAGAGGACTTGCTCATTCATTCAGAACTACTTTTGTCCAAGGTCTTGGAAAGAATAGCCTACATGTTTACAGTTATCCACACTGAGGAAAGAGGAGTAGCTATTTCAACAGATGTTGAACTCAAGGGAACTCAAGGAGAGGCAAAGGAAAGGCTTTTCTTAGCTCCATTTATTTTGTAATGAAACACAAAAAAGTTCATTTTGCCCTTTGGATAATTATTTGTACTAGTGTCCATGTTGAACATACTATTAAGAATGCTGTATGAATGCATTCTTCTGTTAGGGCCTTGAAAAAAAATCTTAAGATTTGCTGAACACAATGTAAAAAGGACAAAAAAAATTTGCCCTGAGAGACACAAGTTAAGGCAAAGACACATCAGTGCCAGACGAAAATGTTTAAACTTCAGTAATAGTAACATTTGTTTTCATCCTAAAACTCAAAAAGAGCAAATGTGTCTTCTGAACAGCTTAGTAACCATCAAGTAACAAGAGCCATGCTAGCAGTATTGTGAGGCACTGAGCTAATTCTAACTTGAGTAAGCTAACATGCTCATAATGAAAATGCTAACATGTTGATGTTGTTAATGTTGTAGCTTTGTCATCAAATTAGATTAGCAAATTAGCACGCTAACATTTGCTAATTAACACCAAACACAAAGTACAGTCAGACTGATGGGACAATCATTTGTTCTGTTGGTATTTTGGTCACAAACCAAAGTATTGGACACATAATAGCCCATCAACTCTATTAAAATTAATTCCGTGTACATCTGTTGAGATATCTCAGCCAAGACAGCGGTGGACCGACACTGCCATCCCTTGAGTCATGCTACTACCTTGCATAAATAGCACTGATACACTTACTGAAAACTACACAAAAAAGTTTCAGGGATTCACCATATTCTACATGTTTGTGAAGAGCTTGGCGAGTCAGAGATCTTTAGGTGTCAGTCAGGATGTGAAAGAAGATGAGAAAAATCTATTTCGATTTCTGTCACAAAATGGAACGTGCAGGCAAGAGGATAATCTCGACCACCTTTTCCAGGGCTGCAGACGCTGATCATATGGGTCTATGTGTGATTATAGGGAGCTCAATTAATGTAGACCCAGGGGACAGTTCAATCACAGAGACAAACATTCCCCCAACATAGATTACGTGACCTGCAACCAATGGTCCATCTTAGCTCCATTGATTGAGTTCAACAGGTTTGGGATGTTGGGCCTTGCAGGCATCCACTTGAAACTCACAGGTAACTCAGAGCCTGAAGAGAAAGAGGACTTTTTGTGGTAGAGTTGTTGTCATTGCAGAATTGTATTCCAGCACTGAAATAAGAAAAAAAAAGAATAATAGAAAGAGGACAGAAAAAAAGAAGATATTTGAGAGAGTCTTAACCACCTAGTGAGCATCAGTCATGTTGAGCCCAGTGCCAAGGCCTCCAAATACAAGCTTTTGCTTTGATTTTACACTTGGAGCAGCTGTATAGTTGCAATTTTCCATCGACACAGTCTCATATGCGCTCATATCTTTCCCCCATTTTTCTTGCAATGTTAAATATACCTGTAGTTGCAGAGAGAAATAGGATGAATATTCTACAGAGACTGGCACCGCAAATCCGTTTGATACAACTTCTTTTTGCAGATCACACATAGGTCTCGTGAATTACTCCCTTTCCATTTCAAAGCACTACAATCTGGGATTTTTACAGCGAAGATATCTCATTTAAAATGGAACCATAATTGAATCTGAGATCACGCGCTCCCAGATATGGCGCCTGTTCCCCTGACACAGGCATATCAGAAGCATCCTACGTTTCAAAGTGGCTTTCATGTGATTTCATGAGAATATGGCTAATACGGTGTGCTTAAGCAGATCACAATGGGCATAATCCCGTGTTTGGAAGACTACCTCCCAGTGGTGCACAAATAATAAAGAACCCCCTGTCGAAACAGACGAAACGCTTCAGTCGCTCTGATTTGTTGTGACTGAGACTGAGATTGAACAGTAAAACTGTGACAACCACTAAAAGACAATTGTCGTCCTCTTTGCCTGTGCAACTGTATGCTGTGCATAGTACATGGGCAGAAGAAAACAACATAAGCTGAAGCTAGAAAGGAGACAGACTTGATTCTTGAAATAGAAATGTTACAGGAATTAGACAGTGTCTTCCTTTTAAATTATGAAGAGTCTCTTGATATTAAAAAAGACTATTTTTAATATTTTTGTGCCTTACTAATGCCTAATTTGAATAAAAAGTTTCTTGTGTAATATAGTATTTGATCTTTTGTTGCCACTGGTAACCTCTTTGGTACAACCACTTGCTGCCCAATTAAGCAAATCTTAATTCACAACACTCTTATTTTAAGCTTTGCTTCACAAAATGTAATTTAGAGCTGGCTGGCTCATTGTTTGTGCTTTATACAGCCTCTGTCCTCCTGGGAAGAGAAGACAGGCATTTTTGAGCAAATCAAAATCAATAGCTATCTAAAGGGGGCGAATCTCATGACATTAATCTTCTGGATCCACGAGTGATTCGCACTGTTATTAATCAATGCTTTAAACTGGAGAAATTTGGCAATTAATCTTTAATTCTTTAATGGAACATACACACAGAGGCAAAAAGCAGCTAACAGTGGGGCTAAGTTATGCCGGCTCAGAGCTTATTCAATACAAGTCTAATGAGGTCTATTATGAGTCAGATGTGGTCTTTTTGAAGCAGCTGAGTGTGCAGGAAGAGGGTCCATGAAGTGGAGGGTACAAGTCATTATGCTCAACATTTTCCAAAATGTACAAATGTGAAGGAAGATGACTTCAATAAGAATGGCTCCGCTGGTCCCCATGGTTATTATCTGTCCCCAAAAAAGCATCCAAGCTTAAAGATCATCATATGTCCCATGGCATTTGATGAACTTTAGATGAACTTCATTATAGAGTTGAAAGTTTTTTGTGTTTAAAGTGATTTGGTGATCCTTTTGCTTGTTTAGGTTAATGAATAATCTATTTCTCTGGCCAAAGGAACCCCACAGAGGTCTCTCCACACTAGATCAGACATGCAGCTCACTCTGCATTTGTGTAAGCCTTATCAAACAGGTGAATCCACCATGGCACCTACTTAGCGAGAGCCTGAACAAAAACACTACAGAAGAGAAATCAGTCAAGCCTGTCGCATTGACCTACTTGACAGTGGTGTGTGAGCTGAACAGTGAGAGCTTGAGAAGTCAGTGTTGGTCTTTTTCTTTCTCACTGTCTGTCCTTCCTGTTTTCTCTCTTTCTCCATTTTGTGTTTTGCTGCATTGTGTAAAACACATGTGCTAAAGCAACAAAAAAGTGCAGAACAGAATAAAGCCATTACCATAAAGGACAAAATGGCATTTCAGTTTTATTAAAAATCTATTTCACGAGCCCAATTAAATATCACAGCTCTTATTTTGTTCATTTAGAAATCAAATTAGAGGCATTTAGATTGAATGAAAACAACTCTTTGAGAAAATATCTCACTGACAAGAAGGAAAAGAAGAAAAAGCTGCCAAGGGCACCACTGAAAGCAAGTTGGTAAAACATTACGCTGTGCAGTTGTGCCATCATTTACACCTTTGCTGTACTATTCTGTGAACAGTGAATACAATAACGTGTGCTGATTATACTGCATGTCAAAGAGAGCTAAAGTTTAGCTGCTGACGTTTCACAGTTAATAATCTGACTTGACCTGAAGTAGGTCTACACTGATACTGGAAATATCCAGACTGAAACAGTGCACCACACTGGTGGCTGCTCAAAAGCTCTTGCTGTCACTCATTGTATGGCTGTCATGGTAACTGCTGGTAAGGCTAAAAATCCCATTAAATAATATTTCAGCTGAACATGAGAAGAAAAAAAGTAAGAGGTTAGCTTTTCTCTCTCTTTTTCTAGGCTATACCTGAGCAACTTACACTGAAAGCACAATGGTATGTGTGCTACAGTTTGCAGAGTGATTTCTCAATCTCCATGATGTGCGAGTGAATAAGTGTAATAAGAGGCAGCGGAGGTGGGAGTTGAATCCTACAGTTTGTTTGCGTTTCATGCTACTTTAGGAATTCTCACTGTAGCGCTGACATTTCTGAATTTCACACAAGCCAGATCCAACTGATACATTTTACACAACACCAAAGTTTGCAACTTTGTTTTCTTTTAATCTCTTAACAACATGGCTGGTGTGCATTTGTTTATCTTGCCTGGTGCCATGTTTAAATTCAACGATTTAAGGCAGACACATTGTTTGCTTTTTTCCTGAGAATGAGATGAGAAGACTGAGACCAGTCTCATGCCTGTGCATCAACTATAGAAGTAGTTCAGGCTAGCTAAGCATTAAGACTAGCAGCAGGAGAAACAACTAGCTTAGCTCTGTCCAGAGCAGAAAAAACCAACACCTCTAAAGCTCAGAAATGTTATTGTGACATTTCGTCATTTTAAACGAGCTATTTGTAAGTTTTGCTATCGCTACATAACCAATATTAGCATAACAGCTGTTCACTTCCCAGGCTAGAGGAAATATCATGGTTTCAGAATCAAACTTCATTCCTTTACTCGTGAAGAGTTGTCTCCAGCAGTGGAGAGCAACAGCAATATTTTTCTTCTAGTATTATCACTTCTTTTCTACTGACATTAGTATAACATTCTGCTAACCCTGGCCTGGCCGGCCTGTCTCGTCACTTTCTGATAACGACTCACTGTAGTGTCTAGACTACTGTCTAGAAGCAGCACTGCTAGGAGGATTCTAACCATGTGTACTGTAAGTGCAACAGTGGCTAAAGCAAAGTTACAAATAGCAACTTTAAGGGTACTTGTTGGAGCTATTTTTTTGCTAAACATAAATGGTCCTCTGGGCAGTTAGCCTAGTGACTGGCAACCTCTTCTGGCCAGACAAATAAGCAATAAGCATTTTGTTCATAAAGAAACTGACAAACAACCTGGATGCAGGCAGTAATCCTTCCTCCTGATATAGTTAAAGGAATAAGCATTTTCAGGAAATATGCTTATTTTAGTTCCAAAAGTAGGCTGCAGAAACTGATACCAATATTTTTAGCTTAGCTTAGCATGAAAACTCATGAAATTTGCCCAGCAATAACTCTAAAATAAAACATTAAGTTGTGGCTATAAGCATAGTTAGCTGGAGCTACTCACATTGAACAAATGCTGAGCGCAGTGTGCAGCGTAACAAAACCTTGTCGTCACAGTGAGGTTTCCACTGTGCAAGAAAATAGCTCCAGGAGTTACGGTTTCATTTGCTAGAAGATTACAGTGTAGAGAAATGTGCTCCTAGTAAATAAAGTTAAATATAGGCAACTTGAAAACAATGTCAAAGGAAAGAAGAAGTCAGTACAGTACAACACAAAGATGGAGACACCTAGGCTAAGACAGACAACACAGATCTGGGCCTGATACTTAACTGAGGGATATGAGGAAGGACAACGGGAAGGAATCTGGGACAAAATTAACACAAGAAATGGGAGCCTGAAGAGAGGATTGACACATTCGAAACTCCCCTTTAAGTCACAAATGGGCACTTCACATTTCTGTTTATGTGTGGGTTAAATAAACAAGATACCTCATGTAAATAAGAGATCTCTGGAGGTGTTAGTAGCTATTTATATATTTTTTACTTTGGACAGGGACAGGTCAGCTGTTTCCCTGCTTCAGTCTTTATGCTAACCTAAAACTAGGTCTGTACTTAATGCATAGACATGAGACTGATATAAATCTTCTCAACCAACTCTTGGAAGGAAAGCAAATAAGTGTATTTCTCAAAATGTTGAACTATTTATTTCACAAAAATCAGGGAAATACAAAGAATCCCTCCTAGACTGAATAAAAAAGAATACTCTGGCCTTCCACACACCATGTAGAGAGGAAGCCAATCCTCACATTGTTCACTACAAACTCTACATTTCACTCGTTTTATTCTCTGTCATGGCAGCTACTCCCGACACGGGGGAACAGTTTAGAATCAAACTGCCAGGAGTCGACAGCTCTGGTGTTTAGGGAGAGAGAGCAAGAGAGACAGAGAGAGTCTGAGAGGGAAAGAGAGAGAGAGCGAGCGAGCTATGGAGGAAGAAATGTGGAGGCACAACAGGTAGCTCTGTCAAACTCCAGGGGTCTGCCTTGCTGATCCCTGCCTCTCATTAGAACAGAAGGATGACACACAGGCAGTGGAGGAAGTGGGGAGGATTCTGGGAATGAGGCAGAGGGGGAGGAAAGAAACAAGAGAGAAAGAGGAAGGGCAAAGTGGGCTCCTAAAAGCCCTTCCACTGACAGGTTTGGTGTAGCATGTTTCAGGGAATGCTGCTGGTAAAACAAAGCTTCATGAGAGGAGGTTTGGGCGGGTGAAAGACAAGTAATTGGAAGCTGTGGCATGACAGGCTGCTGGATGAATTCCCCCTGACCCACTGACTCACTAGCAGGGCTGTTTCTGGAGGTAACTGGAACTGCAGTACGAGCCCAGGGAGGTGCCACCCCCACAGTTTGAAAACAAAGGTCTCTGTGGGTGTTGAGAGAAAGAATACACAGGAATCCTCCTCCTCCAAATATGTATAGAGCCACCACCAACATATACACAATCTTGGTGATGGTGGGAGTTTGCAAGTCTCACCTTACAAAACTCCACATTTGACAGTTTTCTTGAGGGGGGGTTCTGCTAAGAGGCACACAGTCACAATCTGTATGCGTGGTGAAATACCAAAAACCAGTGGCTGGCACGAAAGCACTGTCATCAAATGCAGAGACAGTGCAAGAGGCTGTCAAACACCAGGTACTGTACCAAAGTCCTGCTGTCTGTAATGACAGAATTTTATGCTCCGGTGAACATGCAAGGACCACCATGTCACAGTGTACACACAGAGAAACCGTGAAGTGCAAAAAAAAAAAAAAGAAAAAAAAAGACAGAAGATAACTTGACACATACCGAGAGAAACAAAATGGCCTCCTGTCAAGACAGGTCAGCAGGAAGAGGCTGGCCCACTCTGTTACACCTCAAACAACTCAAAAGAGCAGGGAAACTCTGAGTAATCAGAGTAAAAGTGGAAGAGTTTGTGGTGAAATTATGACAGATTCAAAACCTAATTTCAGCAGTGCGGACAACATGGGAGTGAGTCATGGCTATGTGTTTTTAACAGCAAGGTGTTTTCACACAGTTCCCTAACACAATAGAACCTGAGGATAAAACATGTACAGACTCTTTGGGCACTGCTTATTTGCTCTGAAACTCAGCACCTAGGGAAAACAGAAAAACAGCTATGAATTATTGAATGTCTGACCAACCCCTTCCCCCCTCCTAAAAAAACTAAAGAAAAAAAACCCCAAAATGTTGTGTCTAGACACAACATTGTATTACTATCGCTTGACTGCCAGCACTCAAGTATTTAGATGATTAATTCAGCCTGCTGAACATAATGTAAAAGTAGTGGTAGTAGCAGGAGTAGTATTCTTGATTTGGTGATTTTGTTTAGGATATTAAACTACTTCACCTTTGGTCATAATAAACATCAATATAAACACTAACTAATGTTAATTTTACTCCTTTACCACCCACCTATTTTAATTTAACATCCAGAGCCTTTCAGTGAATTTCAATGAGGGTTTTTTTTTTTAAATAAATAATTTTGTTGAACTGTCAGACTTGTGAAATCACATAGTCCTGTTTGTATTTATCAGTCAAATTTAAAGCGAGCACACAAAACTCCTCCTTCAGCAGATAAATGTGAAGGCAGCTTTCTAGTGTCAAACTCTGCACAGTGAAGGTCAAACATCAAAGTGAAGTTACAAGCTAAACAAAGTTGTGAGCGGAGGTGTACTAGAGTTTGAACCTAGATGATTCTTACAGCAGAATATTCTTTTGAAAATGACTTTACCTACTGCACATGATGTGCAAGTTCTGAGACTGCGCCTATAGCAAGCATAAACTGTAAGTGATTTTATCGCAAATGTGCCTAACACAGGTTCAGATGTTGATATTAACGCAGAATACTGACTCGCTCACATCATGCATGTGCATTACCATGCTGCGCTTCATTCACAGCGGGAACAGTCTCTACATTTTTTGATCGCACCTTGTAAATAACCTTTTAATCTATTAAAACATCATATATTGCATGATCACATTTATGTAACTTTTAAAAACAACAATGGTGAAAGATTTATGCATTTTCAAGTGTGTTTCATTAGCCCTCAAATCTATGTCTGCAAAGACACAATACTGGTCCCCAACATCTTATGACAAAGTCAGCTTTGTTTCATACACGTGGCTTCCTTGTGGCTTTTCAGTGGTGTTCGGCAGCTGATACTTTTAAAAGCTCCTGTGAAGCTGAGGGCATTGGCTGAGGCAAGGTGGGGATACTTATGTCCTGAGAGATGTCTCCATCACTGCGCTTCCTGCTGAAGAGGAAGAAAGGCACTGCTGAGGGAAAAAGTGGAAGGTGAGGTGTGGTGGTGGTGTTGGGGGTACAGGGGTGGGGGGGGGCATAATGACAAGCCATAAAATTTTTAATGCCCCCAACACCCCACCCTTTTTAGTGAGACACTCAATTATTGATACATTTATGGTCTGTCCAAGAAGCTGCTGAGAGTTAGGCCAGTAGGACAGTGTGGGGCTACCGGCTAAAAACAACAACAACACACCCCCGCTCCCTCCAGCAATGTCTCTCTTTCTATCTGTCATACTTGTCAAGTATCCAAATGAATGAGGGAGCAGCAACACACATGTTCTGGTGGAAGCAATAATATTTGAATGTCAGAAAATAATTCTTGCAGTAATATTTTCTAATATTAGAGTCACTGCAAAGGCCATGAATGGCCATGGGGGAAAAAGAAATGACTTACTACTTTTGCCCATGACAGTTCATAATTCCATTTCCAATATCTTTTCCTTTAAAAGTTTAAGGTCGCTCTTGATGTACTTGGCATATCTCATATACGTCTTTTGAAACCTGCTTCTCGTTCTTTTTGTGTTTTCCTTTGTCATTCAGCAGCATGTTATGTGACAGCTAAAGTGAAATCTCCTTTATTATTTGCCTGCCATCTTGTGCCCCTGCATAATCGCCCTGAATGCCTTGTAATTACACCTCCCCTGAAAAGAGTATCGGACGCACGGCTTTATTGAGAATGATGAACCGATGAAGGCGGACTTAAACAGCTGTCCTTGGCTCCTGCCTCATCGGGAGGTGGGGGAAAAAGATTTCACATTTTCTACGGATGGCGTCCCACATTCCCAGGAAGCAGGTTTCAGTGAACATCGATACAGGTCCTTGTCATACCAAGTACAACAACTTCCACTCATACCTAGAGCAAACAAAGAAGCTCCCAGAGGAGCTGTGTTGTTGAATTACTGAGCAGGAATCCCATCTCCAACTAAAATATCTTCTGCTGGATGCATCACTCTACAAGTCACAGAATATTTAGAAATCATTTTGTAAAAAGATAGAAGAAATGTCCAGTTTCTACTAACACAGAGCAATGTAATTACTGGCTATGTGGCCACTGCTGGATTCTAATTGGAAACAGAGTGGCACTATTCTGGCTGCCTCCTGTCAGTGGATATGCCACTTGTAATGTATGGCATCCCACCCACTCACTTCGAGATCACACCGCAGCTCATTGTTGAGCTTGTTTTCCACATTGCTGGCCGGCCAATTTGCAGCTATGAGTTCAAAGAGCTGCCCCTGTATTTCCTCGTTCTTTTCCTTCTGGTTGCATCTAACTAAATGCTCGCAACAGGTTGTTATTGTAATTAAAATATCCTTTTTTAAATATTGATGTAAAAAGCTGTTCTTTGTCTGCAGATTCATTTGAATCTGTGGATCATGTTTTTTTGCCATTACACAAATTATTGATTTAAACAAATTCACAGCATGCAGAATAAAACAGTGGGGAAGCGCGGCAGCATAGAAATCAGCCAGCTGAAGAGAAACTGCATGAATGGGAGACTCAGACACACATGCCCTCAAGACGAATGATCTTTCACTGGATGCTGACACTTGCCAATTACAAACCACCCACATCCCACTTGTTTTTAAGAGTAATTAGTCAGGGCCAGTGTGTATTCCAGGAAGGTCTTGGGAGATGAGAGAAATCTGCCACAGGTCAGCCAGCTCAGTGGAGGGCTTAGTGCTCAGAGAGCCCCCTCTCCATTCAACTCTGTGCTCAAAATGTGTGGGCTGCATTGAAGTGGAGTAATGGAGTGAAGGTTCGACATGCTTAACGCCCCCGGGGTCAGCCACGATCATCATCAGACAAGAACCATAAAGGAAAAAAAAAATCACACACACACACACACACACACACACACACATGATCACTGGGAGGTCTTTCCATCTCATGCTACTACATCATAGATATGACAGATTCAATATGGCAGAGAGAGATGGGGGAAAGATCTACATGTGGTGCGCAGTCAAAGTAGATTCAGAAGATAACTTTTTGTTCTGCCTGTGTAATAAATATGAAATATTTCTGACACATATTAATAGGTGGGAACATTCAGCTCTCAACCATATGGCTTTCTCCTGATGAGAGCAAAAGGAAAATTGTGACTCAGAGAGGCCGTCATCACCAGTGAGAATGAACAATAGTGACTGGAAGTAGTTGTCTGAAACCTCATGCTGTTTAATTAAATGGGGACTTTAAAGAAGCTTTTTCTAAGTTTTTGCTATTGTTACATAGCCAGTGTTAGCATTAACAGCTGTTTATTTACCAGTCTAGAAGAGGATCTGCAAGTTTGGCATCAAACTTTGTTCCTTAACTCGTTAAGAGCTATATCCAGCTTTTCTTCCTCTGAAGTTAGCAATGCTAACTAGCTAGCCCCAACCTGGCCTGCCCATCTCATCACTTTCCTATAGCAACTCACTGTAGTGCTGCTAAGAGGGCATATTCTATCCTCTTGCATTGTATATGCAACAATGGCTGAAGCTCTTGGCAAGCAACCATCACCACCACCCGCTCTCGGGAAGAAACCACACTCGCCAGCAGAAAAAAAACATACAAATAGCCCCTTTAATGATAACTTCCAAAGAAAAATGCATGTAATTACTGTATTTAGTTGAATAGCAGGTCAAGAAAAGTTGTGCCTGCTCACAGACTCTACACCATTAAGAGACAGTGTTCTGAACCAAGATGGATCTTAATGTGGTCCCTTGATGAAGATCAAACTAGGATTGAGACATCTTGGTTCTCTGTGTAGCTGCTGCTTTTCTTATTAAATCTCATTTTATCAACCTAATAGACTATCAAACATATAATTTTTATAATCATGGCACTTTAAAATCTGTCAAAGCCCAATATTACCAATATTAAAATAATAGCATTCTGCCCAATTAAAATATTAGTTGCCCTTTGTGCATACATGACATATGACATAAGTGAAATTCCAACAATACCTAAAAGTATAAAACCTGTGCATTTTAATGGAAAATGTGCTGCTATAGCTTGGCCTGAGAGAGAAAATGGGATCTGTGCTTTTGCCTTTGAATTATGTCACGATTTTCATGTCAAATAAAAATGCACAAATGAAATGGCAGTACATGTGGCAATGTAGCAATTTTTATTTGCATAATGGAAAGACCAGTTTGATTGAATGATTCATTTTAATATTGGCAGTCACTGACTTTCAGTCTCTAACTTTGAGAATTCTTGAGCACAAAAAATAAACTTGATTGAGCCTTTCACATATAATTCTAGTGAAAGGAGCAATTTCATGGAACACAAATGGTGTAATTTATCCATTAATACGTCTACATGGAAAATTATACACAACAACAGAACAGCAGAATAAAAAAGAAAAAAAGATTTATCTAGTTTCAGCACATTTCAAAGACCTGAAACATCCAGTCTCTTTCCTGAAGTATATAGGAACTGAGAAAGTTAGATTTGTCAAAGAGCGTGGGATATTTAGAGGCGTTGGTTCCTAACAGTGGCTTTTTGGATTTTTTTAAATTGGAGACTTAAAGCCTGACATGGTTAAAAGTGAGACCTAGACATGAAACCAACTTTGTACAGGCCACTGAATTACTACTCTTTCCTAAAAACAGAACTTTATTGTTTTTGTGAGTAAGGCATTGTGCAGAGGAGACACGCTGTGCGATGTGGATATGCTTTAATTTTGATAGTGCTGCACTTTCATAGATACAGTACTTGGAGTCAAGAAATCATTTCCAACTTGGGAACAACTTTCACTTCTCTCTCTTTTTCATTTGAGAGGGTACATTAATCAAAAAAAAAAAAAAAAAAAAAAAAATTAAAAACTAGAGGAAAAAGCAGCTATGGCCTAAGCCCAGAAAGTTTGACAGTACACACAGCAACAATAGTTGTGCGACTTGCCTGTGACCTCCTGTCATGGCATGATAAATACCTGGCGGCGGTTATGGTCGACTGGAACATAACTGGGGGATTGTGTAACACTGATGGGAGCTTTGTCTCAGCTTTGCACGAGGCGCTAACTTCCCCCATTTGTCCCCGGTGACCCCCCCGACAATTTAACATATTTACCGCTTTTAAACACAACAGATGGCGGGGTTGCTCCTGCACAAAGCAGGTCATGAAAATAAAATCTCAAGGAGCTACAGAATGATTTCAAATCCCGAGGGCATTATTTAGCTTTCTTCAGAGGTGGGCAAGGGAAGAGCTCAATCACCATTACTTTGCCTCTTGCTTTTTGTGTGCTTTAAACTTAGCTTTCCTCTACTTTTCAAGGTTTCATTTAAAAGATTAGAGAGGCCTGTGTGTGGGAGACGGAGAGAGACACATTAGCAATGTTGTGAGCAATTTCTAGTCACCCATCAAAGTGTGCCATGTCCAGTAATTGTTGTTTAATTGGTGGTGAAATGTTGTTTTCTGGTTTGACACTTTACAAAGGACGTTAGGAACCTATTTCACTGTATCCACCTCTAATTCTTATGAAAAACTAAGTGAGCTAATTGCTGTTTTCTGAAAACATACGGTTTTATAATAAAAAAACAAAACATCCCTGATCACCACCTTTTGAAGTTTTATGTGACCTTTTGTAGGTGCATCTGAGCTAACTGGGTGCAAAGGAAGGACAAGGATGCTATGTGATATCTTAAAAGCATACTTCAGCTGTTAGAGTCTAAATGTAACGTCTCTGTTGTTGGAAGAAAAGCGCTGTAAACAGTGCTAATTGTGTTTCCTGCCTCTCCTTGACAGAACAAAAGGCTGCTTCTCAGATGTCCATTACAGGCTGTGATAGAGTCACACTCGCATCAGTCTCTCCGCTCAGGGCCGCAGAAACAAACTGAGCAGGCATCACAATCAAAACGGTCACCACGCTGCAAGGATCCCTCTTTCTCTATTCTTTAAGCCAGTGCACTCCACCCTCTTTATCTCTCCCTTCATCCCTCTCTCCCTCTCTCTCTCTCTCTCTCTGTCTGTCTCCCCTGCTTTATCAAGGCAGTGAGACCCCCTGGGAGGCTCTGATCTCCAGTGCACATCCTGAAGAATTAATGACTTCTAATGTACCAGTTAATGCAGAAAAGGCGGAACATCCATCATAACTGACAATTTAATGGCGCTTTCATAGATGGGCCACTCACATCTCTCCCATTCTCCTTCACCAATTTTTCCCCCCTTCCCCTCCCTCGCTAACAGACACACACTCACAGAAATATTGCACATATACTACACATCATATGTACAACAGCAACGTTATCCCCCTCACTGACTTCATGTTTCCACAACGTCTGGGATCATTTCTTAGGAAGGATACATAAAATCTGATCAGGTAACCCTTTCTAATAAGGTATATGCAAAATCTTAAGGAGTTACCAGTGCATGAATAAAAACAAATCTGGAACTAACTGCCACTTAATGGACAGTAAGTCATTTGCAAAGAATTATATGGTAGATCATAAGTTACTGGAGACAAACTGCTGCTACAGGATGTTAATGAACAAACATCTCATGATTAGTTCCTACACATGTAAATCTGCATACTGAACATTTTCTCAATGACTCACTCCTGCTTAATGCTATATTAGCTGCTAAATGGTTCATAAACACTGATTAATCTTTAAATTCCTACGTAAAAGTTACCGTTTTGTGCTTTTTTAGTAGCACATTTTGCTACGTTGTTATCAGGAATGCTTCATTACTTCATGATCACCTTGCATATAAAGAGTCAGTGTCACTCTGAGAGCATAAGATTCTCTAGTCTGATGAGACAAAAACTGAACTCCTGGCTTAAACCATCTGTATGGTGAAGCATGGTGGTGGCAGCATTGTGCTATCAAGGTGCTGGTCAGAATTGAGGGAACCATGAGTGCAGCCAAATACAGATAAGTCCTAACTGCAAACTAACTGCATGACCTGAGATTGGGGCAAGCTCGCCTCTCAGCACAGTAATGATGCACACAGTCAAAAAAAAAACACTTGGGTGGCTTGGGGACAACTCAGCTGAATGTCCTTGAGTAGCCCAGTCAGAGCCCTGGCCTGAACCCAATCATCCATGAGACCTGAAAATGGCTGTCCACCAGTGGTCCCCATCCAATCTGATGGAGCTTGACAGGATCTACCAGGAAGAGCTGGATAAACTGACCCAAATCCAGGTGTGCAAAGCTTTTAGAGACATACCCAAGAAAACTCGAAACTGTAATTGCTGCCAAACAGCCCTCTACAAAGTATTGAATTAAGAGTCTGAATACTTTTGTAAATAAAAGATTTCATTTGGTTTCGGCTGGGCCACTCAAGGCCATTCACAGATTTGTCCTCAGGCACCCAAGTGTTTTGATTTTCAGTAAGTCTGGAAAAACGTCCAAAAACATGTTCCAACTTTGTTATCATGGGTTAATACGTACTATTTTTATTTTTTCATATTTGTAACATTATTTATGATTACTTTAATTGGTGCATGTGATGATAATTTTGTGGTGATCTTATACATAATCTCTCAGTGAGACTGCTTAAATAAATAATAACCGAGGGAATAATTAGACCTTGATTCAGATTTATTCAGTACTGTAACTTTTTGTGCTTTATTTATTTGTTGTATTTTTTTTCACTGCTTACCCATTCATTTGAGAAAATAGTTCATTTACTACCTGAAGTTTATGTTTGGTTTGCATGGTTAAATGTTCCACTGATTCTATAAAAAAATATTTTTATTTTCTATTGTGATTTTACATAGATGGGAAGACTAACAATGACTCAGTGGAAGCTAATAGGGATCTGAACACAATGAATTTAGTCCTCCACTCTTTTCTGTCTCAGGCATATGTGTACCTTATTGTTGTCAGTCATGGTGTGTCATTTCATTGAAGATACATGTCATCTAACTATAAGGCTTATTTGAAGCACATGCAACTTACCTTTTTGATATGTCAATCATATTCTAGTCTCTTGTAAATGGAAATTTCCTCCATTACAATATAGTCCCTTATATATACTGTTGTGAAGATGATCCCTGGCTTACTGGCTAAGGCGATACATGGAGCATGCAATAAGCTGTTATATCTTCTGTTGGCAGGCTTGTCGAGATATAGAAATCAACTGGCTAGTATGACATGGATTTTTGAACATTTAATGTATCTTTGACTGATGTGGTGAACACAAATTCTGATGGATATTTAAGTTAAAAATCAATTTCAAAGTGTAACAGCACTGAAACCTCTAAGTTCTTCAGGAAAAAGTCATTTAAAACATTAATGCACCAACGCAGAGAGAAATAATGAAGGAAACACTTCATGTGTAGCAGTGTCATTTAGTGTCAATTGCTTAATTGCTGCACTAATCACACCTTCAAGTGACACGTGTGGATGTGCGGTAAACATAACAACCGTCATGCATTAAGTTGCTGTAATACGGCTCACTGTCACTGAACAGACTGAGAGAAAATTGCTTGGCTGCCTGGCCCCTGCGAGTTGATGTAGAGGACCAATATTCCCCGAAACAGCTTGCACAGGCAGCTAATGTCCCTTTCAACACGTCTAAAATTATGTTCAGAGGACTGTCCAATCAATGGGATTGTCCAGCGATGGGAGACCGAGCCACCTTGTAGCCAAATGAGTCGGTGTTTCATAATGCTGAGCTAAATTTATTGCAGCACCCGAATTGGTCTTTGCAGGATTTAGCCTGAGAGGAGGAGGAAGCAGATAGTTTTCACTCTGCTATTTCCAGATACCACAAACATAATTGAAAAGTGCTGGAGACATAAAAACATGGCAGACTACAGACTCAGTGTATTGGTTTTATAAAGAAGTTGGATGATGATGAATTACTGGAGAAGTTGCAAAAAGTATAGAAAGGAAGAGAGTAGATCACAAAAATGGTGCAGGTTAGTGCTGCCTAAAGACCATACTTAAATCTTCCACTGAATGAGAGCATGGACATACACTGAATGTGAAAAATATTAAAGGTATCTTTTCTAATTTCTACGTTTTTTTATAGCAACAACGTCTAAACTGACTCAGAGTTTAAAATTCTTCTTTAAAGCAGTATTAATAACCTTATATTGACATATATTAGAAGTTTCCACTTTATAAGCTGAAACAAAGCAACATTAGCATGCATACTGAGTCATCTCTCTGGTCACCTGACAAACAGAAACCCAATATTCTCTCTCCTTTTAGATCTGTTCTGGTCCCCACCCACTTCTGACAAAAATATTAGATGGTGAACATAGTGAAGCGTCCGCTATGTTCACCAGCTAGTTGCTAACTTTGTCTACTTGCTGTTTATCAGACTTTTTTCAACGACAACAGCTGCCTCTGACTAGAAACAAGGCTGACGAGAACGGTGAGACTCAACCAAAACATGAAAGTCGTGGGCCATAAAAAAGTGAAAGAGACTAAAACCTAGGTTGGGCGAGAGAAACCATCCAAGTAACATCACAAATTTGTGGTTTTTGGTTTAGATTAAAGTGAAATAACTGGCAATCCAAAATTTCCAAAGGAACACAAATGATTAGTATAACCTCGCTTTACTTTAGCAACCGATTACCTAAATATTTTCAGCTCACAGGTACCCAGAGTCATCTTTAGATGTCAGTTTGTATATGTCATGTCTTGACCTCTCAGAGCTGATGGCAGTAAAAAGTGTATACTGCCAAGCTTTCAGAGAATTTATCTTACCATGGAAAATGTAATCTGTGACAGATACTTGTTTTTCTGGGGACACTGCTGCTCAAAAGGCTGGGCAGGTCAAAAGTACAAGATAAGCATGTTAGTATTGAACAGGCAGATGGCAAGAAAAAATCATTGTCATTGACCCGCAACAAACTATCAGATAGCCAAATACAGCAGCAAACTGATCAGATTACTTGCTACTGTATGTGCAATAACAAGACCTGCAAGTCAGCCATGCATCGAATGGGAAACATTATCACTGCTGTGGAGTCAATTACAGATCTTTATTTTAGTTCATTGTTTTAAGGTTGTTTAGGCCGTTGTCTTCAGAGAAAATCCCTCCTTCTGTTCCTTCCTTATACAGCTGCTGTGCTATATTTTTCTTTTTTTTTTAAATGTGGCCGAAAAAGAAATGTTGAAGCCCCCTGTGCATTTTTTTCATGAGGTGAGCTTATAAGGAATCACAGTGAATAATGAGAGGAAGCAAAGTCTGGCTTTTTTCAATTCCACCAGCTAAGTAGCAATCTGAACTCAAATAGCCATTGGTAACCGGTGAATGATGTTTAGCGCTAGCTCATTTAATTCCTTTATTATTTCTCAGCAAGCTCTCTGCTTCAGAAATCACAGGAAATTGATTCCATTATCTGTATCTTCTCCTCTGTGCATAGCACCTGCATATGAAATGCAACACACCCGCCATTTTCACATCTCTGCCATTGAAGTGACATTACTATTGTCATGGCAACAAACCCCCTTCTCCATAGAGAAACTGTAGAACACAGCATCCTGTTTTTTGGAGTCAGGTATACCAGATTTAGATTTGTGCACACCAAAAATTGTGACTTTTGCCAGTGTTGCAAATCAATCTATAGAACTAAAATAGAGCAGTTTGCCTGCACCGTCCATATGAGCTGCACTACACTACTGTGCACTGAACTGCAGCATATCACATTAACAGTTTCTTTATCTCTACATGTGCTGCATTTTCTGTACATATGTCACCTCCATCCTGACATTTACATTGTGAATGGACAATCGTGTCGATTTACACACACACACACACATACACACACACACACACACACACACACACACACACACACACACACACACACACACATATATATATATATATATATATATATATATGATGCACACATTCCAACACACCCACACATTTTGGTGGATAAGCTCCAATAAAGTGCACATTTTGACTTGCTGTATGATTTTGTTGTTTGTTGTTTTGTTTGTATACCTACACACTTTAACATTTGCTGTGCATAATCATGCTTTTCTATGAACTTGTTAATGCAAATTTGATGCATATTTTGCACATTAAAGGAACCCTGTGGAGTTTGTAACCTCTAGTAGGGCTTTTATTTTTTTAAGACTCCATTTTGTTTGTGTTGTGCACAAAATTTACTTTGCCAATGTTTAATAAGAAAGGATCTGCAATGTAAGGTCTCAAACATACAATACAATAACTTCTGTTTGTTTACAAAAAATCTCCACAGGGCACCTTCAAGCACTTTGTATTGTTTTTGGAAATTCACATTCCTGAACACTGTTTGGCAAACAGTAATGGACAAACATGCTACCGACAACATGCTAAGTAATTTTAAGGATTTTAACATTAATTTGATGTTGATGTAATTTTTTGCGAGATTTCACATAATAAAATCTCAAAGCTATGCTTTAAAGAGACTTAATTGTGATTACCAATGCCGCAGATTTCAAGAGCGAGGAATAAATGAAGAGATCTCCCGTGTTGTTGGACTGAGAGAAATCATTACATTAGCAAATGTAGCAGTTAGATCCTTAAAACGCCTCTTTGCTGTTCAATTTGCTGTTCATTGCAGATTTTTGTCTGTATTTGTCAGAGAAAGGACTGAGTGAGAGGGGAACAAAAAGGCTTTTGATGTGCCCATACTCAAGGACATCGACACAGCACCTTGCAAAATCTAATTTCCAAAGTGTGAAATTTCCTCATTCTCTCCCATGATAGCTTCATTTCATAGTGAAAGCTAATTATGGACGCTATAATTTCTTTCAGCAGTCAAGTCATCAGCTGGTCAAATACAGAGCGGCTCACCAAATGACACAATATAATTGCTGTGGCAAAAACAAATACTCTTTAAGATACTGGTCATTACATTTAAGACATTTTAATATAGAGAAGCGAGAAGAATACTTGTTTATATTGTCTGGCTCTTTTTGGGTGCGTGTCACTCTGGGTTACTGAAAACTTTTTCACTCTCTGCCTGTTTCCTCACATCCCCTCACACATCATACTTTCTCATGCTGTGCCTCTTAACATTTTTGCTCCACTGGAGCTGTCTCTCTTTTCAACCTAAGGAAAAAAAAAAGAAAAGAAAAGAAAAAGCAGTGCAACAGTTTTACAAGCAAAACAAACAGTCAACCCACCCCACTGACATTGTCTTGTTAAAAAAAAAAGGCCTGGCCAGATTTAAGATTCACTGGGGTTGCAATCTGCATGCTAAGGCCCATCAATTTTTCATGGCTCTAACACTATGAGCACTCACAGCCAGAAGGGGGTAATGCAAAATTGATTTGTGTATTAAAACTGCTTAGCCAAGCAGACATCACTGGGAAATGTAGTGATTACCCCCTTGGGACTTGAGAAGGCCATGTTTAGTCAAAGTGATCGAAACAGGAACTCTTCTGTCCGCACAGAAAGAATAACTGTTATTTATCATATTCTAAACTAAATGGAATATAATAGAAAAATAGTTTAAATGGAAGATAGCTATGACATTGAAACTGCCACAAGATCGTTTTCCTCTATTTGTCTGCTTCTTTCTCTCAAAGCAAGAGTTTAATTTTGGATTTCGGGCGAGACACTAACGAAATAAAGTTTATTAACTACAGCTGATATAATCTGCCACTGTCGTCGTTTTTTCATTTTACCTAGAAAAAGCAGCAGCAGCAGCCAGTGTTGGCCAGAAATGATAAGCCTGCCACCTGAATGCTTTGTACACTGGTCTTAGCTCATAAAAAAGCAAGAGCAGATAAAAGATTCAGTAAGATTTGTCAGCCTCACCTTGACTGAATTGGGATATTGTGCTGACCTGGAAACAGGTACGAAATGGAATGTAAACTGGAACCCAATATCTCTGGTGAGGCTTTTATTCTTTCATTTTTTAATTTTTTTAATGCCTAAGTTTGTCCATGAACATTCCCGGCCTAAATGAAAGACTCAAAAGAACACACACAACTGCTATTCCTCCTAGAAATGAAGTTTACATAGAAGTGAACTGCAACAACAGACACATTTTGTAGGAAACCTAACTGAGGTTGGAGGTGGATTATGCTTCTATTAACATAATGAGGATACACTGTTAATTTCTGTATATGGCAAATCACAAATATGTTTCCTTCCAAACAAACTGTTCCAGTTTAGTTGTATATGTGCATGATTTACGCTGCCTCATGTAATGTACACCCCATCCATATGCTCAGACTGCCTTGGTCGTGACAGAGCACTTCAACCTCTCAGAGGTCACTTTATTCAGCGCAGGAGAGGGAAGAAAAAAAAAAAACCTCTAATCGCCGTATGCAACAACATGACCTGTGTCCATCCTGGATTTACAAATATTCACCTTTGTACAGTAACCTTGCCTGACTGCGCAAAACACTACTAACACATACATATTTATCAAAGTACGTTTGTAGGGGTCATCAAATGAGGCGTGTGGACTCCTGCGCCCCGGCTCCCCCGCCTGCTTATACCAAATATGTCCTTGAGTGTCAGAGGATGTGACTACCTGCACTTGTGGAATATTTACCAGCTCTTGATTTGGCAGTTCCAACCTTTATCAAAGGGATCCTTAATATGGTAAAATGAGCTAAGGTTACATGCTCTGCAGACTGAACTGACATGAATAAGATTTTTTTTTTTTTAACATAATCCTGAATTGTTCAAAAGACTGATTAAAAATTCAGCGGTTTTTGCTTACCAGCCGGCTCAGGGGAAACAGATTTCTTATGGAGAACAGCTTGCATAAAGTTTTAGAATTTACTGACTTCTTTTGCCAGCACCAATGTGAAAACAAATTGATAGCGTCCCCATAAATTACATACCCATCAACTCACACTCCCACATTATGCTTTGACAACTCTTCAGCTCTGAAAAGCACTCAAAGGTCATTTTTATCCCGCAACATGAAAAGCTCACTCCAATAAAAGTCCTTTAATCATTATTTGCAAAAGAGTTGGCACACGTCACTGTAGCCGCCAAACAAGTGGTGAGTCATAGTCAGTTAATGGTCAGCTCAACAAGCTGAGTTTAACACAAATGGAATGCCATTTCTTGATTACTGCTAGTGTCATGCGAGCTTAATTTAGAGCTGACCTGCATGTCAAAACACGTCCTCAATTGAAGGGCTTCCAGTGAGGCGGTGAGAGGTTTCACTGAGACTGAGCTGATTAGGTGGGCTACTATGTGCCAGCAAGAAAAAGATGTGGCTGACCATGACCAGCAATGTTCATATACAAGATAATTACGTCGGATGCACGCACTCACACACACTGCTCTTAAATGATTTAGGCCAAAAAGAAACTCACTACACTGCATTAAATTACTGCTAAGTAAAAACAGATCTATAGACTGCTGCGATGTTTGAGTGAAAGACACGATTCACACTCCTCCGGCCTTCTGATTTTATCCTGTCTAGGCTGTTGGTGAAAAGAAGCTCATTCCTGTCAAGAAAAGACTGCAACCTGCACTGGAGAATGCGACTGGAAATGGCAGCGTGGCTTTTTGTCCATGTTTGAGGAGCAGCTACTGACCTTTCCGACTAAGAGCTCAAACATGTTGTCTGCTACATCTGGGCTTTGGGCCTGGCAATCACTGGGCTTTTCGGTGATTATGGAAATATTTTTAGATGTCTCTGCCTGGAGAAAACCCCAGGGGAGCGTTTACCAGGCCTACCATCAAAACCTGCCCTCCATCCAAGTCTCATTTCTGTGTTGGATCCCTAATAGAGTTGCTTTGTGGTTGTCTCTCAGCCTGTAATCTTCTCCCCCACAAACCATTTCGAGTAAAACAGAAGTATCATCACAGGGATGCTTCTGTTTTAAACTACTTTTCTCTATCACCAAACATTACGAAAATCATGCTGTACCCACATTAACAAACATTTCTTGCTACAGTCAATATCATAAACTAAACTCAACTAAAAGTTAGTTAAATTAAATGGACGACTGGAGAAAACAGACTAAAATAAATCCTTGAAATTGTGCTTTTCTCCAATTTATTCAAAATACAAAAATCAGTTCTTGCCCAGGAACCTTCTTTTGCTTGAACAATAGCATTACTCATACAATCACATTGTCAGTTTCGCCTTATTACTCCCTTTGTGGTCATTTTATATTTATTTTCCTACCTCTTCTGTGCAAATGAAAAATTTGAATAACAATCACAACAATCAGAATTTCATCTCCTTTTCCGTTTAAGTGGCCATTTCCTCTGTTTTCTTAAACTGAAAAGGCAGATTTCTTTTATTCTATACAATCACTGCAATTACTGAGTAACCTATTGTAATTTGTGGGTAAAGAAAAAGAAAAAATATAAAGTATGGAGGCAGTTTTATTATCAGTGTGTTTTAGTTTTTATGTAAACAACATTTGTTGCTAAATTCATTATTTTCATGAGTCATGCTTCTGCAATTGTGGCGGGTAGAAAATATTTGGTTCTATACGTGTTTCAACACATCTGAGCTCAGCGACATTTCATCTCTGGGTGCTCTTTTAGCTGAGGGGTCACATTCAAAATCCGAGCCATTCAAATTTATTTTTTACCATTCGGCTCCAAAGACAGATCAGTAAGTGCACTATCTCCAGGACGTGGGAGGATCTTATCTAACCTTTCCTGCCTCATGAAAAATTCAGTATCCTGGCCACCAATCTCCGCCGTCTCAGGATGTTATGTCCGATACAGAGGCGGAGGTGCTGGGAAGAGAGGAGGAAATTGCTTTGGACTCCAGCAACTGTATGATCAGTATTATCATCGCAATGGACCTCATACACCCGAATATTTTATAGCAGCCTTTACCGTGCACATTCGCAGCAAGTCATTCGTGGTGCTCTGGATGTGTATGTATGTGTGTGTAAGGCCTTGGGTTTGTAATGGGTCTTTGTGATAGGGGTGGCAGGTTATGTAATGATGGGGGGGTGGAGGCGGTGGCGGCGGTACACAGAGGAGTTGAGCGGCAAACCCGCTACATGACAGCTCTCCCGGCGCAGAGGGAAGGTCTGATGCGGGTGAGTGACGGAGATTTCGAGATAAAGCTTCCTGTCAGTCTCCAGCAAGTGTTGCCCACCGTCGCCGCCAACCCCCGCCACCCTTCATCCCCGAGGGGCCTGGCAGACAGGACAGAGGAGATCCTACACATCACGTAGCTCCTCAACATAAGACAAGCCAAACATCTGCTTTGTAAAGAGACGCAGGCATCTCTCCTCAGCTTTTTCATCCCTCTTGCCCTCTCTCCCTCTCTCTCAGCCTGACTGCTTCTTTTCAAAAAAAAAAGACAGAATTATTAGGAATCTGAGTTATTGTTCAGGTTCTGACTCCTGCAGACAGGACAGAGACAGTGAAGTGACAGAAAATGCCCCTGGACAGATTTAACTTTGCCTTTTCACTCTGGGCACATTTCTCAGTCTTGTTACTTAGACTTGACTGAGTGGTTACTATTATTTCCATGGCATTTTTTAAAGGAAGAGTTGGGCATTTTTGGAAAATAATAGCTTAAAATAATAGCTTTCTTCCTGAGGATTAAATCATTTTGTGTAGAGATGTTAAAAATTAAATAGTACATATCAATTTGCTCTAGATGTGTTGGCAGACATGTATTTGAAAAGGAGAGACACTAGGCTAGCTTTCCTGCTTTCAGTCAGAGTTAGATGAAAGGATTGATTCTACTCTCATTTCTGTCAGACAGGAGTCAGTTAGCTTAGCATTAAGCCTGAAAGCAGAGGAAAGCAGCTAGCTTGGCTCTCACTGAAGCTAACAAAATCGTCCTCATAGCACCTTTAAAGTTTACTAATTAACATGTTAAATCCTGCTTGTTTAACCTCCAAAAAACTAGGTGTATGTCTGGTTTAACAGAGGTTTATGAAGTGGTATTTATCTTCAGGTCTGTAAGTGATTTAATATATTTCCTGAATGTCAAATTATTCTTGAAGAAAAACAATTAAATAAGTAATATGAGAAAATCACAAATTCTGGTCTTGCAAACTAGTTGCTTGAGAGCACTTGAGATTTGTTTGAAGGTCTACTGATTTGGTTCAACAAAGAGTCATCTGCAGCATTAATGTAGGGCAGATGCAGGATAAAGGAGGACAGCTACAATGGCTACTACTGTACAGTTGGTTTAAATATAAGCCTGAGGTGTGAACATCCCACGCAACCCTGCCAGCCACCAACTGTATGTTTGCTTGGCATGGCACACGAGTGTGAACAACACCAACCGTTGCACGATATCATGATAATGCCTCGGCCCATTAGATGAGGAGTCACACTGCTTTTATTTCGACCCCTGCCTCTGCCGGGCAGGGGGACAACCCCTGTCAGCGAGCGCCGACCGCAGCCCACCCGCTGAGCGAGTCGACAGGGAGCAGCCGAGCCAAGGCACCCGGCCAGAGGCTTGCCAGCGGGGGCGCCTGGCCTGAGCTGAGGCAGCTTCTCTGGCTGGATGTCCACCTAGGTGATAAGCACCACAGACTCCACTCACCCCTGAGGGCTCACAGCAGGACATGGATACAAAGTCGCTGCTGCTTTGCTCAAACAGATCCCACAAGAAGAGGGGAATAAAAGTAGTGTGTGTTATCAGAAGCAATGTTTGGTGTGAGAATGTAACTATTTTTAAACTTGAAACCAGAAAGTGAAGTGAAGAAAAGTAATAAATCCCCTCTAAGTGAGGCAGTCTACAGATGGACTTACAATGTGTTTCCTAATTTGGATTTTTCTGGTTTGAGGTCTTGCTGGCATTTGAAGGCACCAACCTGTGAATTTCCTTTGACCTGCTTTACAGTCGAAGCCACAAGCGAATCAAGGATCAGATCTTCTTCCTATTATCTACACGAATCCTGCTAGAAAGAAAGAAAGAAAAAATTAAGAACACAATAATAACAATTCAGCATTGTATTCTTACACACCAGAAGCAACCAATTAAAACCATTATGCAGCGTTTTCATCAAAATCAGCTTTTAAGTTCAGATTATTTGAGCCAGTGGCCGCTTGTGCACATCAGTGTGTGACATTTAGAGTGTGAGCTGTGAAATACTGGCCGGATGTAGCTGCATTTGTTATGGAAATGCGGAATATGAAAATCAGCAATTACAGCATTATTTAAAATACACACACACACACACACACTTCAAAATTACAACCTCTCTTTTGAGTCTGTGTTAATGCAGCAAACTATTTATCACCTCCCTGTATACAGCCGCTGAATGCAGCAGTCAATGTATGTATGTATGTATGTTGGTTGCCATGGTTTCTTGTCCTGATGTGTGCTGTGATCTGTCGATCGAGAGTGGGCTTTGTAGTGATGTGGGGGCATTGTAATAAAAGAAAAGAGGAGCATTTTGATTGTGATGCATGTCCTAAAGAAAAGAGGAAACAGCTTCAGACTGTCGTGAGTTTTGTTGAAACTGTACAAATACAAGTGTTTTAAAAAGTGTTTGTGTGTGTTTTTATTGACAAAGAGCGCCTTGACCTTACAGCTGATTATGCCCAAAAAAAAAAGAAAAGAAAAAGCCTAACAGCATATATTAAGACCGTAATCAATGCCTGCTGAAGTAAAGTGGCCTGCACCATAAAGTGTCCTCACTGTGAAGCACAGACAGATAAATTATCTGAAGGAAATCAAGATAATGACTTTCATTTACTCAATAAGCAGATATTAATTATCTGTCCGACAGATTAGGGGGCCAGACTTATTGAGAGCCTTGAGATAAATGGCTTTCTGATCAAGATATGATGAAAACCTTTTTAGGTCCTCTAACCAAGCACTCATGAATTTACATTTTAATTCCTGCCCTTGTTTTGGCAATTACTGGGGATTTTATTCCAACGCCACACCCTAACAGCCAAACAGCACCACTGTGTTTAGTTTTCTTCAGGGATTCTGATGTTATCACACACACGATGCCTCCACTAGCCCGCTCCCTGCTGCCACCCTCTGTGGAAAAGTAATGAAATGATGAATTTGTGAAACAACCGCAGGGTGACTATGATGAATTTTGTGGTATCTCTCAGACTAATAGCTCTGTCAACAAGAACAACTCTCTATAGACGAGCACAAATAGGCAAAGCAATCATGGTATTTGTGGTTTAATGCACAAAACATGAACGGCGGTAGCTTAAATTGAGGCTGCAAATATCTCTCTGATGAGAGAGGTTAATCCAGCATTGATTACAGAGACCACCGTGTTTTTCTTTTTTTCCCCCCACAAATGCTGAAATGCAGCATCCATCCCTGACTGTGTCTCTGTTCAGAACCATATTTGCCAGAGGGGCGAGCTGATTTGTGGCAGGCCATCGTGCATTTGGCTGTTGTCCAGTCATTTAACTTGCCAATAGCAGCGTGATCTTGGAGATACTCATGAGAGCAAATATTGCCCTGGAGCCTAGCTGAGCCCGTGGCAGGAAAGCAGTCTGGTTACTACCACGAGGCGAAGGAAACCTTATCTAATAACTGCCAAGGCATTCCTCAAGTTGGCAAAGTGTTGGTGGGCACTATGTTCGCAAGCACTTCTCCTGGCTGTTAGGGGAGCTTCGCTGGGGGATTCCTCTGAAGCTACAAAAACTCTGACAAACACAGGTCGCTTACTTTATTATTAATATTTAAACCTGGGTGGTGGGTGAGGCTCCTCTCATCCACAATACAGATACAGTGTGTGGGCGGCAGCAGCCTTTTTAACGTCTGCCAGCAGTTACAGTACATCATTGCTAAGAGATTCCACGATAAGCTCACTGATAAAAATAATACTGACTTATACAATATCACATTTGAAGACATGACTACATCCAAAGCCTGTATTATCAAGCTATTATTGTCTGTGCTGCTCACTGACTTACTTCAACTTTTACCTGTGTTATGCTGGAAGGAAGGTTTAAGTACAAAGATATAAAATCAATTTCTCTGACCAACAGTAATTCAATATTATTTATTAACTCATATGATCTTATCATGTTATTGTTTCACCTTGCACTGCACTATTATTACCTTAAAAGGCACAGGGGCGCACACTACACTGGGTTTCTGCCAGGTTTTACAGACAAAAGTTCAACTAAATTAAGTTTTGACCCCAAATTCACTGACCTCAACAAAACCTGTTCAATGGGATTCTGGTATTAACGAATGGTGGCAGGTATAAATGAGTTATGCAGCTCTGCTCTCTAATCCTACCTGGACTTGTGTGTAAAAAAAAATATCTCAAGAGTAACAGACAATATGAGAGAGGACGAGTATACCAGATTAGAAAATGATTACTGTGATTATTTACACTCTGATACAGTTTGTAGCGTTCTAGTTGCAGTGGCTGCTTTGTAGGATTATGCGCGGCTCTTCATTCTGCCCACATCCTTGCACTGTCTGCTTATCTGCATTTGGTCTGAGTAAGAGTTGAATAGAGTTTGGTCTTACATAACAAACCAGCAGAACACAGTTTGATGATTTGATGTCATTTTCAATGCTTTTATACCTGACATAAGGATATCGCTCATGTCAACGTTTCTCAATCAGGTACAGAGGAATAAAACAAACTCAAATGGCCTTTATAATGCCACCCACAGGTGTTGTTAAAGCCAACCAGATAAGGGCCCCCCTTCAAGCCTGACTCTAGATAACAAAACCTACATTACCAGAGCTACAACTATTGTCTTTTATTATTGCTGAATCTGCCTATTATTTTCTTCTTAGTGTTTTACTTGTTTAATCTATGAGGTGATAAAAAATTGTGAAAAAATGTCCCTGAGACCAAGGTGACATCTATACATCTATATATTCTTATTTTGTCTGACCAGCAGCTAAAAAAAAAACCACAATGATCTAAACCAAAGAAAAACAGCTGCAGCTAGAGAATAATTAGAGTGCTTGCCTTAAAAATGACTCATTCATACATTATCAAAACATTTGCCAATTAATTTTCTGTCAATCAACTATTCAGTTGTTTCAGCTGTAAATATTACACCCCTAATGAATATTGCACACAGAGAAGCATGGAAAACCACCACAATAGCAACGAGTAAAATGGAAATTTTCAAACATATGACAAAGAATAGTGTCACTGTAATTCACAGTGACAGTGTGTTTTAACTCTGTTTGCAAATACCATATTTTCACATGTATCAATGTCAGAAAATGTGATTATGATTTCACCACAACACTCAGTCGTCGCTCACGTCAATTCAAGATCTAAAATGGAACATAGCTTTTAATGAAGGGTGTGTATTTGTCTTCATTGGTTTAAATATGCACTCTAGTTCTGGGTGAATCAACATATTTACACACACACACACACACATTTTTGGATGTGAGAAACAAAACAAAGAAACCCTAAATGCTTTAAACTGCTAATTAATTTGGTACAGCAGCATCATCACACATTAGGCATGCATTGTTTCTTTGTCTTGTGTGTGCGTGTTTGTGTGCTAGGAGGGAGCATGTTTGCACACATGTGAGAGACGGGGCCAGCTGCTGAAGTTACCTTTTTTTTCTCCCCCCATTCTCTCCTTTCGTGTGCATGTGTCGTTTGCCTGCCCGGTAACCACAGCGCTACCTCTGCAGGATGCGCGTCTGACCACATACCAATCAGTTGCCTGGATAATGAGTATAATTGATTGGAGCCTCATTCACATTCTGTGGAATAGAGCATGCAAATTGTCCTTGCCAAGTCATAATGAGGGCCCTCTTTAATGGCACAATCAAAAATTTCACTTCTAATTTTGCAAGCTGAAGCGAGTGCTCTGTGTTGATTGCATGGTCGGGTGCCAGTGTCAACAGCACGTAAATAGATAGGTTGGTGGTTTATCTCCATTTACTGAGAAAATATGCCACATGCATATATACCCATGGATGTGAGATGAAGACTGAGAGCTCTCATAATCCATATTTTATTCACTAGAGTTTTTTTTTTTTTTTTACTTTGCTATTGATTGGCTCTGACACTGGCTGCAAGAGAAGTTATTGTTTGTGCTCCATTGAGAGCTACTAACTGCTGAGACCCTCCATCACCACCATGCTTACAATGTCAATATCATGAGCACTTGATACTGCTTTATCCTCAAGGAAATATTCACAGTGGAACCTGGCAATGGAGAAAGCACACATAATTTTAATGGCAAGCCCTTTATTCAGCCACAGAGAGGCTATAAACACTTTAATTTTTTCGTGTTTGCATTTCAAAATGAAATCTATCCAATATTAATAACTTCCTACTGGCAGAATGTAGTAAACAGCTCCTTGCAAGTTACTCAAAGAATTTTGTCTTTGGCAAACTTTTGCCAACTGAGCATCACGGCGTCTTTAGTAGTCCTGTCATTCCTGGACTAATGAATGAATTAACAAATGAAAGAGGATTTGCTTGTCTTGGGTTCTCCCCTCAGAGGAAGGTTAATTTCCATTCAATATGCTAAACTGCTTAGAACCTGGGACTTTATCCAAGCACTAGCCTTCCCGCAGCAAAAACACTGGTCTGCCCTGTGACCCCTTGGCCCATCCTTAATCCTTCAGGATCCTGTGGTCAATATCTTAAGATTGATTCACCTCTCCAGTCAAATAAACTATTAAATCCATTAGCGAGATGGCTCAGGCTTACTTTACATTTTGATTACGATCAATTACTATCTCCTGCCACAGATCTGATTCTGTGGTTCTGTCCAAATGTTAAAATGCTTGACTCTGCAGACTCGAACAGCAGACTCAGAAAGTGAAAATTCAGCCACTCTTAAAAGTTACAATTTAAGGGCTCGGGAATTCTGTGCCTTTATGCTTTTGCTCAGTGACCCCAGCCACTGATCATTATCTTGTTGGCAATGGGAGTAGAAAATGAAATCCAGAGGCCTCTAATGACAAAGATTTATGAGTGGGTGTAGTACCATATTTATCATGGATTATTTACAGAGATTCTCAGTGATGAGTGCGGATGATGTGTGGGGAGTGGAGACGTGGCACATGAATCAGTCCGAGCGGGATACAGAGCCCGGCTCTGCCGCCAAGGACAAGAAGAGCATAATGACAAACCACAGGAAAAAGTCAAGCTCCAACCTGGAGGAAACCAACATATCTAACAACATATGTCAGTGTAAACTAACATACTGCAGCCCATCAATTTAAAGCTTAAAGCTCCTCTTATCAATATTTTTATTTTAACAAAGGTTCAGATGATGTGTTAAATGAGAAAGGAGCTGTTTGTAGTGACATACCTGCAGAATTATCACCTGACTACAGTTTCTCTCAGCGTTTTTCTTTTTTTTTTTAGATAAGCTCATTGTTTTGGTTTTGCGGCCTACAGTTTACTGTTAAGGTTCACTCCCACCACTCTCATCAGCCTTGTTTCTAGATACATTAATGCTAATGTTGCTTCCTCTGTTTGCCTATTTCATCACAAATAGAAAAGAAAAAAGAAAAGAAAAAGCAATACAAAATACAACCACAGAATTCAAGCATAGCTTATTTTTTTCATATTTCATTCCAAAGTTTTTAACACATTTCCATCTAATCTAATAGTGACCTTTCAAGTGTGGCTTCCTGGTAAGGGTAACTGAATTAAACACATCCTGAGGCAGTTTGCTTAAATACAGGTATGTATTACATTTTTGATAAATAGCTATAACAATCCAAACAATGTCTGGAAGGATCTTTTAAATAACTAATAAACTGTGCGGAGTAGTGTTTTTCCTTCTCCTTCACTTGTGTTAGATACTTAAACACATAATATATTGATGTATTATGACACAGGCTACACACATCTCTCTCTAACAATGGGAGCATTGGTTCATGCACTCATCATCCTGATGTAGAAGACATGAATCATGATGACTAAACTAAAAAGGTGCTCTGTTAAACTAAATTAATGACAGTTGATAGTATGTCAGTAATCGCTTTTAGGGATTCTGTGGTGTATCAGAGATAATGGTCTGATGAATCAATAGGAAACACTTAAAGGACCCTGTATGCATACAACATTGCCACTAAGAGCAGAGGTCCTACTGATGTAACGCTCAGTGAGTGACTGGCTACATCATGCAACCCTGTGGAGGCAGTGAAGTAAAAGACTTAACGTCGTTCGGTGACTGTCAGCATTGATTAGTGTTGCTCTTTTAATTACATTGACTGATGAACTGTATTTTGCTGCTGAACTCAGTTTGAATGTGTAAAGTGCTTTCCAAGTTCTCAGTTGCTACAACCTGGTTACAAATTAGCAATTTACTAAATCAAATAGCATCATTAAAATGCAAGAACTACCTTAGTTTTAGCAATGTGTAAATTAGCAGCTCAGAAACATGTCAAGCAGCACCCAATCAAAAGACGTCAACTACAAATAGGAAGTCATTGTAGCATTCTAAGCTAACAGTTGTTAGGGGGGAAATCATAAACTTAACAGCCTACATGGATAAATTATGTGTTTCTTTTAATACAGAGAGGGAAATATCAGATTATCAGACAAAACTTTAGCTCGCTAAAGTTAGCTTTTTCAGGTAAACTAGCAGCTAGCTACACAATGACTAACAGCTAACAGTACGTACAACTGGCAGGTAGTTGTGTGAACAGTAACAAAAACAACTAATGACAAACTTGTGTCTAAAATATTTTGCAGACCTCAATGACAAAACTGCACAGCTACTATATTCAGCACCAGTGAGTGAATTTAAATTTTTCACATTATTCATCCGATCGACTTTTACATATGTAGGACACTTGTTAAGGCCATTTTGCCTCTCTTGTGTGTGTGCTTCTTGGCATGTTACTGCATCTTAATCTTAGAATTTTTGCTCAAAATAGCATCATAAGCTTTCTCCAGTCAAACACTTTGTGTCTGTCTCCTGTATATTCTGGGTGATAGAATTTTTGGTAATCCTTTTGGATTAAAAAGACTTCCTCTAATACCTGGAGATGCAAGTCAACCACACTTAGTAGGTAGTGCATGTAAGCCTGTGTTGCTGCGTGAAGAGGAGGGAAACTGTGTTGGGGAAGAAGAGACAGAGAGAGAGAGAGAGAGAGAAGAAGGGAGTGAGGGAGGAAGATAGAGAGGGAGAGAAAGAGCTTTAATGCTGGTGTCCCTTTTAGACATGCTTTTAATTCCTCTGCAGGAATATCAGCAATATTTAACTGGAAATGTCACAGAATGTCAAGTCGGAAAATGTCACTGGGGAAGGACTGGAGGGTGACCTCAAACCTCCCCTTTAAGATGAAATAAATATGCCTCTGTGGTATTGTAAAGACAGGTTTTTTTCAGGGCGTGATTTCTCCATTTTAAATGGACTATTCATTTTCATAGCAACAGAGGGGCGAAAAGGCAGAAGACAGGCCGGGGAGAGATAAATGAACTCATCAATCGTGGCGAGTGGGGACACAGGAACGGCTGACGTCTACCCTGTCATTTCCACCATCCGTTGGGTAATTGTTGACTTGCAGCACTGGTGGCTCTCGCCTCCTATATGTGATTAGTTACCGTTTCCAAAACTGATCTACCGGTCAGACATTTACATATGAAAGCATACATTAAGGGGTGAGTCACTTGCTTGATGAAGCATTCGCTTTAGCTTCACTCCATAGTCGACAAGTATTGTGTATTTCAACCTTCACAGCACAGCTAAGGTTCTATAAACAGTGCAAAGATAGTGATTTGTTTGTCTCAACCTTGTAGAAGATAAAAGAGGCAGATTATTACTGTGCAACTGGGGACATTTGTGCCACTGCAGGCAAGCAGGGTAACATAACACTTTAACTGGCTCCACCCAGCCACGTATTTTCATTTCAACCATGACAAAGCAAAGATGTGATGGATGTCCTTGCTCCTCCTACCTCCTGCATCAACCTGGACATGTATTTCATAAAAAAACACACTTCTCATACTCTGCTGAGCAGTGTAGAGTTGAAGAATTTGTGTTGACATTTGAAGCAATGTAACAGAGGACTATAAACAGCCCTTGGGCTTGATGAGCTGGAAACCTACACTACAGTCGAGCAGCATTGTGAGGTATCTCACCGTACCAAAGCACGGGATACAGGGAAACATAAAGCGACGGTAATCCGAAATCAATAAGGCTGGAGACAGAGAAAATATTACACGAACAGTAAGAGAA
Organism: Lates calcarifer; assembly: GCF_001640805.2. Taxonomy (NCBI): domain Eukaryota; kingdom Metazoa; phylum Chordata; class Actinopteri; family Centropomidae; genus Lates; species Lates calcarifer. Next base: position 10,347,503 of record NC_066846.1, read on the forward strand.
CAGGGGGCACAGTTCAGCAAAAAGGCAGAGATTTCTCAGTCTCTTTCTTTCAAGCTGCACCAGGGAAAATTTTCTAAGGGCAGAAATGATCCACTTATGCCCTATCAAGACATTAGCCAGGAGTGCAGGGTGTCAGATTAGATACGCATTCGCTTTGCTGTAGTGCATCAGAACATGTCTTTCCCCTTCCCTCACCGTCTCTCTGCTACATCTCCCTTTAGATATCTACCTCAGTGCTTTTAACATTAAGGAAATTGATATTAACAAGATTGAGTCCATTCTCTGCTGAGTTTTATAGTTCCCAATAATGGGGCTAATGCAGATCATTACCAGCAGAGCCAATCAAGTTATAATCTGGCTGGGCAAACACATCCAGCTGACCCCAACAAGAACAGCAATAACTACCACACATGACGCTTGGAAGCAGCAAGCTAATGTTTCATAAGACTTGATTAATGTTCACCTTGACCTGAGTTACAAATGAATTTCTCCTCACAGAAATAAAGACCAGCGACATATTTTACTGGCTGGTCATATAAGCACCTCAAAATAGGCTTATTTGGAGAGACGTAATATGGATGATTTGAATGACAAGGGCATGTTTATAATACAAGCTCCAGCGATCCATCTGAAGTGACACGTGTAGCGTACATTAGCAGTTACTCTGTCAGAAATGTAAAAGAAGAAAAACAAAAACCCCTGGGCTGGAGGGACTCATCGCAACACATTTTGTTAATAAGAGATACTAAAGCAGACTGCCATCTTACTCAGTAACACTGAACCATTGTTCACATGTTGTCTTCCATATTACGTACAGAGTGCAGATTAGTTCTTCTAATGTGCTAATTCACGGTTACACAGTTTGAATTCAGTCCAAGAACTTCAATCCAGGCTAATAACAATGGAAACTACAACATACTATATCAAAAATACTCTAACTTTGAAGAGCAAATTCACAGCTAAAAATGTTGTTTTCTGATCTCAAATTGTTTGACACTCACTTTGCTGCAGTGATGTAGAAATGTACTTCAGGGTGTGACAGTACACTGTGATGTCACTGTTGGGCGTGGTCACAGGTGCAACAAATCACACCTCTGAGCATACCAATCAATGAAACTGGGTTTGTTTGGAGGTGCAACAGACTTAAAACAGAGTAGGAAATGGCATATTGTTTCTCACCCTGGCATGTATGTGCTTCACCATCAGTATGTGTTGGTGCAACTTTGTTGCCTGGTTCTAGACCTTAAAAACAAAAAAATCAAGTTAACCTCTCATAGCTATGACAATCACAGCTCTTATCTTGACTGAAAATGTAGTGATAGTGATGTGGATTCACCACTCACTCCTGATTAATTAGGAAAAAACAAAAGATTTCCTCCCTCCCAATGAGAGACCAGATAACGTGGACTAGGTGACAGGTGGAATGAATCGAGTGAAACGAAATGGCAATTCAGTCTGATTATCAGGCTCAAGAAATAGAGGCTCTGTCTACAATTAAAAATTATAATGCAAGTTTTCTTTAATTTTGTTCACTTGTACTGCGTGTGGCCTCGATTTCTCAGTCTTGATCTCTATGATTTCCAATCTTCGGAGGAAAGTTTGAGAATTGAAATAAGTTACATTATCACTTCTCTATACTTACCTCAGTCAATATACCTTTTGAACCAATTCTACACACCTTATCAAAAATTACTGATAAGGAAAAGACTTAATTAAACTGTTCAGGCCTTGGATTAAAAACCTCAGTCCCTAATTCAAACGAAAATCAAGTTTAGGAGGACAAAAGATTTTACGCCAGCAGAAATTCTAAGTGGCTTGCCGAAGGTCAGGCCAGATATGAGGTGACACTCAAAAGACGTGTGTGTGTTTTTTTTCCCTTCTTCTGCTATTGGTAGGTAATTATATTAAAGGTGCATTATTTCAAGGTCCCAATCCCTTAAATGTGATAAAGTGTAATCTGCTGTCTGTGGCAGCTAGCTGTGTGTCCTTGTCCTAGGGTCAGCTTGCTCTTCTGCCTTTGTCTACAGCAAGTCTTTCCTTCTGCTCCTAGAATCAAAGTCTAAAATATGGCACATAAGAGAAAATGATGTCCTGTACATTAAAGGTGCCTAATAATTGCTCTTTTAGAGGCCCAAACAAGTAGGTGGTCTGGAGCTGCCATTGCTGAGCGTGGGATGCAATGTTTTATGTAATCGGCAAACAAATACGTTATGCAAAGCTCTTTTGATGTAGTTACTGTCGACACAAAGGCGTACAATGGCTGGGACCGTGAACCGAGGCGAGAAAGAGTTAATGTCGATATCTGATGCGTACAGCTACACTGCATTTTCAGCGTTGCCTCTTGAAAGCCACCCACATCAAGTGGCCATAACCCACTTGGAACCCAATAACACTCATTCATTCAGTCTTATTGCTTCAACCTCTCAAACAATGCAACTTAAAATATGTCAAAGCTGTAAGTTCAAGGGCAAGAAAAGATTTATTTTCTCTGACCCTCCAGGAACTTTCTATTTCACTGTACTGCTTTTAGCTCTGAATAATGCTATAAAGACTGGATGTGTTTTATGAGTGAACATTTGGCCACAGATTAAGGAATAGGGAATGTAGTTTGATCCTAGCTGACTTCACTTCAGCCCAGTTAAAGCATTTAAATTCTCTTGTGAGGTTTTTTAATGTATTTTCATCAAACGGTCATAAATCCATGTATGTAATCTGAATCCACTTGACATCCTCAATATACTGGCACTTTTTTGGCCTCAAAAGCCAGCGTTCGCATTGTGGCTCGGGCTCTGTCTGCACCTGATTCATCTTCTCGGGGCTGAGTAATGTCAGGGCGATGTTGCATCACTTCCAGAGGAGGATGAAATGCCAGAGATGTTCCTGACCATGTGCACTCCCATCCCAGTTCCCGTTTCCATCAGACCTCGTGTCCCCAGGCTCAAGTGCTCCTACATGGGCCGAGAGAACAGGCATTAACCTTTGAGGATGGGGCTTTTTTTATATATCTGTTTTCAAGACGAAGGGAAAATAGGGCATCTGCTTCTATTGATTTTTCCTATGTCTGCTCTGAGTCAGTGGCCAAGTTTTGAGAGTTTCATATATTCTGGCTCCCTCTCAAAACTACTCTGTAGATCTCTTTTTTTATGCCTTGGGGTGTTATTAAGGTTTGTCTTACTGTATGTACCAAATCCCATTATTGTCGTCTTCTTTCTGGCTGTATAAAAACAGCTATTTTTCCATTTTGTCAGTTCAGTTTTCAAGTTTTGTGCTGCATTTCTCACTGCACTAAAAACTACAATGCCGTTATTATGCACAGCATTCATTTGAGTGACACAGCAGTAATTTCCTATTTAATGATTGCATTGTCCTCTCTTCTCTTCTCCTCTCTTCATGGACATTAACTTTTATTGTATAATAGCTTGGCTGTGACGCTACACTAAGTTTGCCTTTATGGTTGTTCATAAACATTGACCACAGTTGCACATTATGGCCGACATTTTTAAAGTGTTAAGTAAAACAAAGTCCTTGAAATTGTCTACGATGGGGGTGTTTGGGTCCACATTAACACTCATATCAGATATGTGAAACTAAATTCCTTGGGAATGGCATGGCTGTAATTATAAAGGATGATGATAACAGCACAGGAGTTTATAACCATAGCAATGAGGTGCAAAAACTTGAGGTTGCTTAAATTGCATTTACTCGTACTGAAAATTCATCAACACATCTAAAGGTGGGATTTTGCTGGAAAACTCAAATACGTTAACAACCACAAATCCACTAGATATAAAAGAATCTCTGCCATTTGTCGCTAAAGAACACCTTTGAACAGAAACAGTCGTCACCACTCACTTATGTACAACCTGGTGAATATTTTTTTGGCAAATCCAAAATCTGTTGTTCATGATGCCTAAAAACAGAAACACTGGAGGAATAGTTCAACATTTGGGGAAATACGTTTATTCTGTACAGAGTTAGATTAAATATTAAAGCCACTTGCATGCCTGTGTGCTAAGTACAGAGTTTATAATTTAACTTAGCTTGCTAGACGTATTCAGCTAAGCTAACATGGGAAATGGCTCTCCTGGCTTTCCTGGTTTAAAAAAATATTTCAACACTTCTAAAGCTCACTAGCATGTTGTAAAACATTAAACTTAAAAATAAAATGTATTCATTTGTGATCCATAGCATTTTAAACTATGGAGAGAGCCAGGCTAGCTGTTTCTCTCTGCCTCCAGTCTTTGCAAAGCTAGGCTAGTCATCTTCCATCCATCCATTATCTATACCACTTATCCGTTAAGGGTCGTGGGGAGGCTGGAGCCTATCCCAGCTGTCACTGGGCGAGAGGTGGGGTACACCCTGTATGGATTGCCAGTCCATTGCAGGGCCAGGCTAGTCACCTTTAATATCTTTCTCCCCTGTGAGTGCAGTTTTTGACTTTCTCATCTAACGCGTACACACTAACTAGCACATTTCCCAAAAAGTTAGACTATTCCTTTGGGAAGAAATACTGAACTCTTAAAATGCGGCCTTGCATTTAGCATCGAATACCCATTCAGTTTGATGAGATGCAGAGGCTCCAGGTTACTACAATGTTTACACACTCTCTTCACAAGCAGTAAAAGCTTTATAACCCTGACAACTCTTTGCATTTTCTCCTGAACATCAAGGCATCGAGTGAACTCACGTAGCTCAAAATGGGCAACAAATGTCACATATTCTTAATTTAGTCTTTGCTGTTGTTATTTTTCACTACAACATTCGCCTTTAAACGGTTTGTTGTTCCTGCTTTGGTCGTTTCCCTGTGAAGTCTGCCACCGCTCACATTCCAAAATTTCCGTCTACCTCCAATCTGCAATTCAGATGGAAAGAATATGCAGAATAGGCCAGATGGTGTATCCCAGCCTGCTATTCCCCAGCCCATCAGCGAGCCCTTTCTGTGCCTATTCTTCTGCACCCCCTTTAACAAATACTTTCAAAATATTTACAAATCTCAAGATGTCTCAGATGAACCGATTTGCACATTTATTAAATTAATTCATAATTAGAAGATTGAGAAAAACTTAATATTTTTTCATATCACAGTTTCAGTCTGCTGTCTGACTATATGTTTGAATGTACATGCTGTGATGCAGATGCTGCTATTCACTAGTTCTTCTGCTTGACGCTGAGCCAATCAAAACAGTCGGATTCCCATTTTCACCAGACCTCCAAGATTTCAAACATGTTGACTTTGCTCTTGTCTATTTGTTTGCATGTACTCTGCCAGTTCAGTCATAAAAATCTGTCAATCACAAGTCCATCAACCCACCCAAAGATGGACCAGACATCCAGTCTTACAGCCCTGAATGCTTAAGCAACTTTCGTCTGCCAACCTTTGGCTTTCATGGACTCAGAAAAAAAATGAGCAGGAAATGATCATTTGCATCTCTGCCAACCTGTCAAGTCAAACCCTCACCGACAAAATGAACGCTGTCAAGCCCAGACATGGCGGGTGATTTTGCGCACACATGCCAAAGTGTGTCAGGAACTCATCTCCCCACCTGTCCTTCAACAACGCCACAGGGTGCCATCTTGCTTTTTACTCGCTCCCGCTGATGAGAGGGGGACATGGCGCCGTTTTCCCCTTCCCGACTCCCCCCCCCCCCCCCCCCCCCCCCCCCCAAAATAGACCCCATGTCTTGTGTCCTTCTTGGCAGCAGTGAGTCTTCCTTGTCATGACACATTGTCAGGAAGCTGCGCAAAGTAGCAATTTGCCCAGGTATCTGCAATCCAAATTTTAAATACAAGCGAGACATGATCCCTCTAAATTTAGATCAAATCCCATTAAGCTTGCAAACATCAGTGACACACTGGTGGAGGGTGTGGACTCTGTGGAGTCTAATATAAGATGCTCATGCACTAAAATCTTCAGCAGCTACTTTTTATTTTGTGTATTTTCTTCTACAGCTGTGGTCCATCATGCTATGTGATTCTATAGATTTTTCAAGAAGTGTCAACAGGAAAAATTTATAGCAACAGAAAGATATGTTATCTAACTCACACTCAAATGTATAGTTGATATCCTTCCACTCCCTGGCTGTGGGTAAGCATGCTGTACTCAGTTCTGCATTAAAAGACTGTGTAGAGTGGAGCACATCAGCCTGACACTGAGTTTATTTGACCTATAGGAAGCTTTTCGCACCTGATTTAAAATTTTCACAGTGCACCTTAACAGCTCTTGATAAAGGGTGTTACTGTCATGCCGCTGGGGCATAGAAACAAGCTGTTAAAAAGCACTAGAGACACCAATATCAGTAGACATTCTCCAGAAACGAAAAGAAACATGTCCATTTCTGCAGCAGTGAGGGAAAAAAAAAAAAAAAAAAGATCAGGCGCTTTGTATTCTCTGGGTGTTGTGATGTCCTGTTTTCGCTCAGATATCAGACTGCACGCTAATGTAAAGCCCATAAAATGGAACCCATAAAGCAAACTAGCCCCAGATTCTTGATTAAAAAGAGTGGATTAAGAGCCAACTTGGCTGCTCCACAGACATAAGTCATACGCGCTGCAGCTGTGTGAGAGCACTATGGGAAAATTTGCAGTGAGGTCTCCCCTCCCCTTTTCACAGATAACATGGCACTCGGGGGCCATCCCTGTACATATCATTGCTGCCCTCTGCAGTTCTACACCCATTTGCTTCTTAATGAAGATGGCACAGCCAAAGGAGTTGATAAGGCTATAATGGGCTGCTGTATGACAATGTTGAATTTCTAAATTGAGTGGTCTTTTGCTGTCCAATGATGGAGTTTTTGTGGAAAGCATTATTAATTTATTCTTATAAATATAAAACAGCCATTTCTAATGATAAGATATCAGCTCTGCATATTCTCTGCATATCTTACATTTTAATTCCTCCTAAGTCTGACAATTAAATTTTTCAAAAGTCGGCCCAAAAAGTTACATTGCAATTCGGAGAACATTCAGTTCTTAACTTTAAACTGTTTCTAGGACAAGTCCACCGTCCTATTTTTTATCCACTAAAGCACAGATCCACACTGACATAAATGTTAAATCCACACCTGTGGTGTGATGTGCCTTGTGACACACAGCTCAACTCGTCCCCCTTGGGCCTGCCCGCTCACCGGCCTGCCTGCCGCATAACAGGAGAATGCAATTAATGACAGATGGCCAGGCGATGACCACGTCCTTGAGCTGCGAGCCTTATTGGCACCTACCGCTAATTGTATCACATAAAACACATCTAAAAGCATAATAAATCTGGGAGCGAGCAGAATGCTTTATGCAAGCCCTCTCCTCTTTTTCCAAGTGGTAAATTGCTCTGCTCTTGAAATATCTACAACCTTATGACACCCATACTGCATTAGCTTAATTGCCTTTTTCTCTGCCCAGGTTCTTGGGCCCTGAGAAACAGAAGGAGAGGGGAAAAAGAGGCCGTAGCAGATAGGAAATTGTAGGGATCTTTACATTGATTAACAACAATTGCGGCCGATTTGGTGTCATCACCCGCTATGAAGTATTTCGAGGCGAGAGGGCATGAAATGATGATGTGCTGTGGCAAAATTGTCTAACACTGTTAAAGGTTTATTAATTGCACTTGTATTTTCTCAATGACAATGAGATCATCAGTACAGTATATTACTGTAGGTTTGCATGACATTTAACTATACCACAAGTATGATACCAGATAGAGAGATGGTCTTTTAAAGTTAAGATTTTTTGAAACTCCGTTAATGAGGGCGCTTCATCGGCTCACCTGAGGAGCCTCGGAAAGTCTGGCGCTCACACGTGTCCATGTAGACAGCTTGTGTCACTGCAGGGTTTTTCCCTCAACGCCGAGTGGCACTCCCCGCCCCTACCGCCCAGCCTTCCCATCTCACCCTGGGCTCATTATGGGGAGAGTGATGACAATGTCTTGGAGCAGCTGCTGCAGGGACGGCTCCGCCAAGAGATGGGGAGGCGAGCTCCCCCGCCGACATGCTAAAAGAATCCTAGACACGTAGTCACGCACGGCGACAGGCTCGCAGGTACACGAGCTATGATATCCTGCGTCAGGAGTGCACTCAGAAAACCATTCACAAACAGACGCATATTGTTAAAGCGAAGCCTTGCATACATTGTGACGCTAGCAATAACCAAATTACTTGACATGAGGCACTAGATGTTCATTGGCTATCTCAAACAAAGGTTCCTGCACTCCACACATGTACAATCAATGGGTGATATCGACTCTTACATGAACAGCGGGGCCCAGGCACATGTACACCAACACATCCAAGTGATGAGTGCATTGATTCGTTTACCTGCAGGTTTATTCTACATGATTGTGAATTATCAATTATGCTCTCCTAAATTTACAGATTATGGAACAAAGGACGAGTATAAAATGCTATAATCCCATAAAAAGCCTCTAGCTAGACCGCTAGAACCTCTAGCCATTTCAAGAGGAGCTGCATTTTCATTAGATCCTACACTTTACTGTATACACAACATTAATAATGAGATATGCCCAAATAGCAACAAACAGCAATTAAAAAAACTGCCTCTACTCTCCTCACCCTCATACTTCATTTGCCCCAGTCACACAGTCATCTGTATTTCTCACTGGCTTATCTGCGATAGAGTCTTGTCCCCTGTGATAACTTTACCCTTAACCTAACGACCTAGCAAATTAGTTTTAGCCCTCCATCCCATTGTAGATTATGCTGCAACACGGGCACGGTAATAAGCCGTCAGACAAAGTAAATGCCCGCGATGTAGGGCACAAATCTTATTTGGTCGGCGCCAAAGTCCACAAAGAAAGCTGAGTCTGCAGAGGGGCTGCTTACTCTGGTGGAAAAGGAAGATTTATTAACATATTTCATTAAATATATTGAACAACCGGGGACCATGAGGTTCAAATATTTGGATGCAGGAGACATCGTTCAGCGGGCATTGGATCAAAAAGGTAGAAAATGAGTCCAGATTTTTAAGAGATTATAAAACATCATTATCCCTAAAAGGCAATTAGAGTTTTTCCAGTGCAAAACATTGAATATAAAAATGGGACATTTTTGCATTTCCAACTTACCCCTGTCCTAAATAATGCTTTTCTCATTTTTTCAGTTTGAGATCTGTTTAACAAACAAAGGAGCTACAGCTCCATTTCCCCCACTACTTCCCTAAACAAAGTAGCATTTCTAAAAAAGCACTGAATAGGAAAAGAAATGACTAAGTGGACTGTAGCGATGGTTGCTCAGCTGAGTAAGCACAGCAGGACAGATCCCCCACCACCCCCCCACCGCCACAGCCCCACCTCACCACAGAGGGGGAAGAGAACCAGTCAAACTAACCTTTAAAACCACCGAGGCAAAAAGTAGGGGTGGAGCGGGACCCACCACCCGTGCGCCTGCACTCACAACCAGATGCACGGTTAAACTCACAGCTCCACATGTGTTGGAAGGAAAGACGATTTCCAATAAACACCAGAATAAAAAAAAAGAGACCACAGTGGCATGTTGGAGTGAGGAGAGAGGGGGAGAGGAAAAAAAAACACACAGATGGGGAAATCAATAAGGGTGTGTGAGAAATGGTCTGAATGGCTTGCATTTCCTCACTGGTCATCAAAAGGTTATTTTACACCCAAAAGCATGTATTGATTGCACGCACTCGGCACGGTCTCTCGGAGAAAGCAGAGGAATATCTGCTGGGGGAATTTACACGGTATTTATTTTTTGCATTAGGATTAGGGTGGGCGTTGGGGACGATCAATGCTTGTTTAATGTAGCTGCAGGGATCAAGACATGAATCATAGGCTCTAGGGCTATTACATTTTATTTGGCATTATCATTGGTGGGCTTAAGGGCCTTCAGCAATCCTTCAGTTTAGTCAACATACAGAATTAAAGTTCCATGTAAACTCTTATGGTGCCAAACATATCTGGCACCAATACAGTTGTCCATTACAGAACTGGCTGTGAACAAATAATGGCTAAATATATGACAACCAGGCTAGAGGAACATTTGGTACCACTTTCTTACAAGGCAAAAGGGTTTTAAATTGTAACTACTGTCTTTGTTAATCCATACTAAACACTTTTAATGCTTTCTTGCTCATTTACGAGCCATTAATAAGCACAACTTTTGGGCTGTGAAAAATCTGCCACAACAACTGATCAATTAATCTTTTGAAATCGATTAATCGTTCACATCCTAGAAGACACAGCAAAGTTGGTTTAACTACTCACCCTCTAGAAATGTGCTATGGAAAATTTGGGTAAAAATCCATTTATTAAGAACTTGTTAAAACTCACAGCTGCAGACTTGATGGATTATTGTCGGAAAACTTTATTATTGACTCACTAACATTTATTCATGAATGCAGATTCGATGGCCTATTAAAATGTCAGAAACTCATGACCCTTTAGTAATGACTTCACCATTAAAAACTCACCAGCTGGAGAGATTTTTCACAACCTGATGACTCAAAACACTGGTCCTCTTAATGGCTTATAACTGTTCTTTGCTAAATGATTTATTGACAAGCCACTGATTACAACTGAGGAACCTTTTATTATGATAAAGCAACAAATAATGTGCTGTAACTGTGGTTATTGTGACAAAAGAGGTGAGTTTGCCGTTTAATCTCAAGGCTCCTTATTAGCATACTGGCTGTCAAAGTGGGAATGTATGAAAAGAAACCAGCACAATCACAGTTTCACCTCAATGACAATGACAGTTTTACCTTGTCTGGAACTTTTCTTGTGCAAAGAAGACCTTTGGATATATGCTGCTGTCAAGCAGTTGGCATAAATTGCCTTAGCCATAGCAGTTTGAGATGATCAATTCCACCAAAACATGCATCATCATGACATACTACTATGTTGCTGCAGCAGTAGAGATCAATTCATCAGCAGATATCTGAGCATGTGGAAAATGTTTTATTGTGCAATATGGTTGGAGATGGGAAAAAAAATAAAAGAAATGCTGGATCAGGGCCACGATTCATAGTGCTGGTAAAAAACAAAAAAGAAAAAAAAAACAAGTGTAGCTTTTCTGCTGATGAAGAAAAGTTAGCAGAGAGAGCATGGATCATTTTCAGTCTCCCGTTGTCGTACCGTTCCCAGAGCTCGGCCCGTCAGCCCGGAGACAGTCATTGACATGGACCACATAGCCAAGCAGCAATCCTGTGGTTCAAATGAATAATTCAACCATAACCAATAAGCCAATGTTCCAGCGCTCAGCCTGTGACACAAAAATGATAGCATCCCCACTTATGTCTGTTGAAATTACAGAGATTAATAAGAGCACACAAACGTCAGCACACTGATAAACAACAAGCGCCATGTTTGATTTGCATGGATTTGGGGGAGGAATCTATTTATGAGCTGCTTTGATGTGGCGTACAAGGGCCAGTGAAATCTGACACACAGAGCCCTCAAAAAGTGGGTTCAGTTGATCTGATTTAACTAATTCAGAATGCAAAACAGTTTCCAGCAGCCATGCATCAATCACTGTTGGAAAACATGAGAGCAAATGGAAAATGCGTGCGGTGTCCTGAAGGGAAAGGTAACCAGTTGATACTGACAAAATATATCATCACACATTAAAGTATTTTGCTAGCTGCAGCTGCAGCTGCAGTAAAAGAATCCATTTTATTTTAATTAGAAACCGTTTTAGGTTGAGTAGATTGTATTTTAGCTCACAACGAAAAAAAAATTCAGAATATATTGCGTGGGATTTTACAGTTGGTTTGTGTACTGTTTAAAATGTTCACCTCCTTGGTTTAGCATGTTAGCATGCTAACATTTGCTAATTGCTATTAAACACCATTTAAGATAAAGCTGATTAGCTTTGCAGGTATTTGGTCATAAACCAAATTATTATCAAATTACAACTTTGACCTAATGTTGGTGCAAAATCAAGAATAAAGGCATAGTCAGAGTCAGTAAGACTCATCCTCTGGGGACCATGAATGTTTCTACAGAATTTCATGGCAATTCATCCAGTAGTTGCAGAGATATTTCAGTCCTCACAAATGTGAGGATTTGTTTCTTTTTCACATGATTATATATTGAATATCTGTGGGTTTTGGTTAAACAGATGTTACTGTGTTCTGAGAAACTCTGATGGGCATTTTCTTTACTATTTCCTGACTTTTATAAAAAAAAAAAACAATTCATCCATTGATTGAAAAAATAGTAGACAGTTAAGTAATGAAGTAATAAAAAATATCATTACATGCATGTTGTCTCTCTCACTTCATTTCTCACTCTCTTTCACACATACATGTGCACAAATCACTGAATGTTGATTGTCAACTGTGATGACACCATAACCACCCACAGGAGACTGTTACTACAACCCTATCATCATTTATATGGGTATATGGCAGGTGGCACAGCAGGGAGGCCCTCTGTAAGATCAGCCTGAGGCCTTCCTGTGTGGAGGCTGCATGCTCTCCACGTGTCTGTGTGGTTTTCTTTCCACCTTATAGACATGTATGTGTGCCCTTGACCAAGACACTGGCCTCAGAACCGGAGTTGCTCCCCAGGCACTGTGCTGCGGCTGCACAATGCTCCTACATAGTTAGGAAGGGTCAAATGCATAGAACAAATTTCCCCAGGGGGCTAATAGCAGTACAATTTAAAACCTATAACTTAAATTGAACATTAGCTGACATACAGAGTTCCTGTGGAGCAATGCAAAGGAAAAAAAAAAACACACAAAATAACTGCAAATGAAAAGTGAGAAATAACTTATTAAGACATTCTAATGTAGTAAAGTTTTCTCAAGGGAGACTTTTAAAAAGACTAGAGCTCTGAGGTTTGTGTTATTGTGTCCACGTAAGAATTGTGGTGCTTTAAAGTTCAGGCTGAAGCTGAATACAGACACAAGATGGACGCCTTAACCATAATGGTAGCTGACAGCGTGATTAGACACTGACAGCACCATTAGCTAGGAAAGTCACCCACTTTAAGGGTCGTCCTCACTTGCTTTCTCTTTTCTTTCTTGTGGCACATTTAAAACTGTGTGTTACCAGAAATCAAACATTCTTCTATCTTTGCACAAGAGTTAAAGAGCTGGAAAGTGGTGCTGATGTGTTAAAGGTAGCGACACTGAGAGCTGCTTTAGCTCCTTAAGTGTGACAATTTATACTGATATATATATATATATATATATATATATATATATATATATGTATATTGCTGTTATTGATACAGGAAATCCACATGCAAACGATGAACAACTCACATACTGTAGGCTGTGGTGCAACCAACACACTCAGAACGGCCAAACACTACAGCTATGGATCAATATTGCTTTCTCTTGACAGGGAGTGATTGATCACAGACCGACATGAGATTTCAAGATGAAAACAGCAGGTGTCTTCTCTGGAGGAGGATGTCGAGTAACAGAGCGGTGCGCCCGCTGATGAAACCGACAGGCCGGCAAAGACACAGAAACCAGAGCCTTCACTCGCCCACGCACCTTACGTGACTAGAGAGACTCAATTGAAGAGCCTGAGATTGTGGATGCAGCAGCTCTTGCCGCTGCTGCTGCCTTGGAAGTCTGTTACACTGCTCTCCTCCTGTTTTGAAATGATTTTCAATTGGAGTTTTTTTTTTTTCAGCTTTGTGTCAGTTGCAGAATGACATGCCCTGACCAGTATTACGGTGAGGATCTTTTTCACTGATTATGTGTCAACAAAATGTCTAAAAATGTTTTGATGGATTTCAGAAGGTTGTTTCAGTATCAGCTTAATGTTTGCGTGCCAAGGATTTTTATGTTTTTAAAACTACAACATTCTGTTGATCCTGGACACTCTGACATTTCTGATTTGACTAATCCCAATGTATTCTTCAGCAGGAGGCAACTGTTTTTTGTTTTTTGGTTTTTTTTGCTTTTCTTGTTTTCTTTTTCACACCCCTGGATTATGGACTACTCTCAGTCAAAATGATATACCTCTCCCTGCCCATTTCTTCTTTCACAACAGTCAGAGAAAAGTCCCTTTAGTGTTTTACCAATAGACTGATTTAACGTTGCCCCATGTTATCACAGCATCCAGCACTGATAAGACAGACTTTTATCACAAAGCAGATCTTTAAAAGGGACAAAGCATGTAAAATTTCATATGCTGCACATTCATCTCCCCTACAGCCCTGCTGTCTGTGTCACCCTGATTATATATCTATAAAAATTATAATGCAAAGAGTGTTCAGAGCATGAGGCATCCATTTGGGATTGATTACACGGACATCACATCAAGGACATCAGTGGGGTCCTGGCAGGCTTAAGTAATTCAGCCGCATGTTCAGATATGTTTAGGCAGGCTTTTGATACTTCAAAAAGGTTGAAATGTTTGTGATAACATCTCTCGACATCTATTCATGGGGTGGTCTGAGTCTGTGAATGCATCGTGTTGCAGGCTCTCTAAAGGGCAGTGGTGTCCATGGAGAAGCAAAGGCATGTTTGAATCATGACATTTCATGACAATTCATGACAAAAGAGACAACTTTGGGAGCCGTGTCTGCTCGATTTCACTTGTACTGTCACTAACAGACATTTTGAAGGATTGTGAAAAAAACACTGTGTTGATGTATATGCATGCTGCATCTGCTGTCTCTGTGTGTTAGCTCTTATAACCCATATTAATACCATAAAAATTAAATATTACTAAATGTGATTTTTTTTTATTTCAATCATTTCAGAGACTTGAAGAGGTAAGGAAAAGAAAAATAATGGCCCTAAAAATAATACAATTTATGCAGCAGAATTTTATCGCTTCAATCATCTCATGACCTCTACAAGGTGTTTTCGAGTACAGTATATTTACCCATCTCAATTAAAAACACACAGAAAAAGCCTCAAAGGTTCAGGAGATGCAGTCAAGCTTAAAGCATCAATATATCCATATTATTTAAGCTAAAACAGGCTGCAACCAGTGACTAGTATCAATGACTAATCCTCTTAATGATCAAATATGAGACCACTATGTAATAATTCCTCTGTATCCTCTCATTTGGTGATTTTTCACATCTCTTATCTTGACTTAGCCTCATCAGAGGTCAACATAAACAACCCCCAAAGAGTCCAAAGAATCTAATACATTACGGGAGCATGGAGTCAGAATGAAGTAGTTTGGTGGGAGATGAGTTCCCACATTGAAATGGTCTCCTCCTCAGATGGGAAGGGGTGGGGGGTGGAGGGTGGGGTCAAGGTTGGGAGGTAATCCAATAAAGCTGATTCACTGCGTTGCTGTAATATGGGGTCGCAGTGTTCTCATGCTGGGAGAGGAAGGAAAACTGGGAATTATCCTTGAGAAGCACCACTGGTAGAGTAACGAGCATCAAGTCAGTCATGAGTTACAATGGCGACATTATTACAGACTGACGATTAAAGCACGAAACTTTGCTGACTCTAATCTTTTGAGACGTTTACGTCTTTGGCTTGTTGAAGATGTGACTTTCCAAACCAGTAAATTAAGAACAAGGCTAAGATGCATAGCGGCGCCTTCCTGAATGCTGTGGGACTGGCCTTAAGGCCTTCTGTTATGGAAATTGCATTGGCTACTTGTCAATGGTGATGTCTTGGGAGGCCGGGCACCTAATTGGTTTAAAAGTATTGTGCATCAGGGAGAACATATCAACGCTGATATTCAACCTATACAGAGGATTTAAAGAGCAAGGCCCCATGAGAGGAGAATACTTGTGATTATGGATGTAAATGACGCCTCTTTAAAGGACATCTTGTGGCATAGGTCAACATCTTTAACTAGGATGTGTATTATTATGGAACTGACATGATGCAAGAGCAGAGCATATGTAGACATGAAACGGTTTAGCTGCATATTTAGCTAATTTAAATGGAAGAAAATGCTTTTGTAGTTAAGAGCCAAAACTATCATATGTAAAGATATATAGTAATACAGCCTCAGCTTGCAAATTTCCCCACTCAGAGACTGTAAACAACTGTGGATAATGATCACTCATGAGTCCACAGCTCTTAAAGGGCCCCAACACTTTATTTTTCAAACTAAAAAGGTCATGTCCCTCTATCTCGGTTTTGCTTATCTCCCACCTAGTTTTGCTTTTAAATCTTTGTAATTGTTTTCTGTTCTGTCCCACTGCTTCTCCTCCCAGAAGATACAGTAATATCTAAAGAGAAATTGATTCTGCTGCCCTTTCTCCGGATAATTTACATGTTGGACTTGGCTAATTTTCGGTAAATTGTGGTCCAAACTTGGAAAGGTCATGGATCCCGGAACCTTGCGAGGAACGCCACGCGAGACACACTGTCTGTCTGAGCTCATCAGTGCTCTGGGTTGGCACACGGGAGGTGACAGACAGCATAGGGGTTGATCAATGTGCCGACAGCTATTAGGTAAGTGGGGCTGAAAGGGCAAGTGTGTTTAAGTGAGCCACCGGGGGAAGCATGATTTCCATCACTGAAATGGAACATCAGCATTGAGATTAGCTGGTGATGGTGTGTTTACAGCCACAATGCTGAGAAATCAGTACATAGCCTTAGCATCTGTTTTAACTTGTGTACTTATATGGTCAAAGTTGTGATTACCAAAAATAAGGTTGTGTCATGATAGCACCCCTTAAATTAGTGGTCTCCAGTTAGTGTGAATGTTTGCTGCCTGATTAGAGCTAACACTAACTAGACCCCTCCTTTAGATAATGCACGATGAATGTAGCTGCTAATGACTAAGCAGGTTTTTAATAACAACAATGGAGCCTCCCAAATGTTATAATGAGCAGACATCATAAACAGCTATTGGTACAAAACCACTGTGTAGGTTTGTCCAAAACAAGGGATATAACGTCTTGTATCAACATTTGTAGGTAGGGTTATAACTTTCTCCCAACGGTAGTGCACTACAGAAGTTGACTGTGTGTTTCTTAGCAACAGCCAGCTCCCAAATATGTCAGCTGCTGCCATGGCGAATGCCCCCTATCCCACTTAAACATAAACTTTCCACAAATATGTCCAAAAATTGTATTATCTTCTATGAAAAATATGCACAACATTTGTAGTATCTTTACCATTTGTATTTCACTGTACAAAAAGACACAAATTTTAGTCTGACTTTAAAAAGGAGTTTTGTGTTTTCACAGTGTGGTTTGTTTTTCTATGTATTTTCATCATACCCATCATCTCCTTGGCCAAATGCAGTAGCAAGGCCTTTCTTTTAAGTGCTGTATAATTTTCTTTGAAACCGGCTCATTTTTCAGCACTGCGGGCCCATCTTTGGCAACCGAAAGCCCAGAGCACTATTTCCAAATTTTTAAAAAGGTCACAAAGATGTAGAGGAAAGGGCAGTCATGCCTCCCTCTCATCACCCTGTCACTGATGTGTGTCCACAAGGAACGGTAAAGGACAGGAGGGCCTGTGGCAACGTTTGATTGTGCAACGACCCCCATAAGGGATCCATGTATGTTAACAAGTGCATTGAATAGGAAGTCCATGACAAATAGCAAATTAATCAGCCAACTAATGCAACCCTGCACTATTTTTTTTCCACTTAAACACATACGAATTCTTAAATAGGTGGCAATAATTGTTTAGTGACTCAGGACAATTGATTCCCATTATGGATGGTGTGAACGAGACCTCGAGTCAGGTCACACGGGGGGATGAGAAAGCTTATGCATAGCTAAACGAAAACAGATGAGATACATGGAGGAATTGTAAGTGTGGGGGGAGAGTGGAAAGAAACTGTTGTGTGAAGGTCTGAAGACTATCAAATAAAGTAAGAATCATCCCAAGGTCTCTATGTTTTCCAGACATGTATTGTTTGTTTCCTTCTTTTAAGTGCAAATCAAATCACAGGGAGACTAGTAAGAAGAAATAATGAACTGGGTACATACACAGTCAAAGCAACAATCTTCTAACTCAAAATGTCATGAAAATCAGGTTTTGTGTCTGAAATGGTCAAAATTTAAACATATATTTAGATTTAGATTGTTGCACCTCAAGCATTATCAATACACAATAGAACTGCACACATTGAGAACTTGCAAGGATATTAAGTACATACAAGAGATTGGTAGTTTTGCTGCTGCAGTGCTATGTGATGTCATCTGGCTAGTTGCTACATTAGTCAATCATGTACACAGATTATCAGATGAAGGACAACCACCGGAGGATGAACCTTGTTTACCTTGGAACAATGTCGAAATCTGCTGTTTACATAGAAACTTCGAATGTGCAGGAGAAACTCCTCGCCGCTGTAATGACCTTTAATATTTTCTACTTGTGTTTTTGCTGCCAGCCCAAACACAAGTAGAAAATATTTGCCAGAAAATCTCACTTTAAGAACCAGTGGCCTTGTTAAGTAGTGCTGCAGTGGTTCTGAACACACATGTGATATGCCTCTAACAAACTGACCCTGGGTGATTTTTCAAGAATTTTGGCACAAAAATATGGCAAAAGACGCACTGACCATTCATAATTTTGGCCCACCTATGCATCGATGATCTGATTTCTATTTGTAGTTTGGTTGATTTAGTTGATCCAGATTAATTAGATTTGAATTCTTACTATGTGACCTCATTCCAAGATCTTGTGCTGATGGATTTTCTAGGTCTGCATCTTACACAGAGAATAATTATAATAGTCTGGCTTTGTTCTCTACAACATTCTATGAGAAGATGGTTGAAAACAAATACCTAAGTTCCAACTCCAAACTTTTTTACACAATTAATAAAGGTGGACGCCTCATCAACCACGCAGAATGATCATTAGAATTTATTAAAAGAGACAAACTCAAACTACATGAAATGAACTATTGAAATTATCATCACATAATTCCCTGAAATGTCCTGACATGCCATGTGTGCATTTCCGACCTCATACCTCCTCATGACCCCGGCTCTATTTATGGTAAATATGATCTGATCTGATGTGACTGAGTCGCAGCAGTGGCAATCTAGCAGTTAGTAGTGTCAGTTATTTCCAAAACACAGGGGACCTGGGCTGCCAGCTTTCACTTCAATCTAATAACTGGCCTGCCCCAAAGATCTGCAATTACAGCACATCATAATTAATGGCCTTCTTTCCGGAAATGATTCAACTTTTGTCCTTTCGCAGGTTTTTCCTTGGTCTACAATTAAAGCTGCCACCTGAGGAAATGCGAACGCACAATTACAACAGACATAAAGGATTGGTCATCATGGGTCAGTCTAATTTCAATACTCATCACAGGTGAAGGATAATATCGTGAAGGCTGTCCTGTGGAGTTAGGCTGGCTGTCATAACGTTGCACCTCTTTACCATCATGGATGACATTGATATTACACAACAGTGCTGTTAGGGCGCCGTACCCACACGATAGTCAGCTGAACTCTGTGTTAGCAGCAGATTTCTGAGGCTTCAGTTTTATGTGTGTACTGTAGCAAAAGTGTTAGGGTTAGTCAACTAAGACACTTGGTTAAGGTTTGTGAAAGGTCTCGGAATTGTGAGGTATGAGATTGTCCAATAATAATCAACCTAAAAACCTAGGAATCCTGGGCTGTGTTGTTTAGTTTAGATTAACCACATTTTATAATACTTTTTATTTTACCATTTCTTTATAGCTATTATAACCTGTTAGAAGAGAGAAGTTAGAAGAAGGACATTCTGATTTATTCATTTGTTGCCTTAGCTGAGCTAAATTTATTATTAATGAGGAGTTGTTAAATTCAGAGATTAAATTAACCTCCAATTCACTGAAAACTTGAAAGTGGTATAAATACTGAGCAGTGATGTAAGGCAAATACAACCCAGAGACAGTAATTAAAATGGTAAGTCAATTTACAATTCTATAACAACAGAATTTACAGCATGACAGAGTGGAAGAGGACTGGGAGTTGAGAGAATGAACAAATTTGGACACAGCTCATGTCTCATTTGACATCTGGTGGAAACACACTAGTACACTAGCATGAATCACATTGCAGAAGCTGTTTATGCAATGCAGGGAAGATGAAGCACATAGGCAGAGTGGAAAATTGGCCCTGGACATTAGGTAACCAACCATTAACCATCTCTGCTGCTGTGTTCTGCTCTATAGTGGTATTATGACTGTTGCACCTCTTTTACAATTTTGCTCACAAACATCAACAACACAAACAGCTATGCTCCAAATTAGTATACAGTACAAAAAAAGGCACATCATTCAGTTTCATTTTGAACCAGCTTACTTATTGATTCTTACTTAATGCATCAATCAATCACGCATTAGCATTAGTCAAGGACGCGATCACACCCTCTCTCATTGCAGCAAGTTAAGAGGCCAAATCAAACAGAAGTAAACACTGGGCGGCATCACCTTTGGCATCACTGTCGGTAATGTTGGACATTAATGCTTTGTCATGCTGAGAAGTCAAATAGTTTGACAAAAGTAATAACGGTGATGATGAGCAATGATCTTCAAAATGAGGTGACTGTGTTCATTTGGTCGAGCGATGGGTGCTCAGCATATAATTTATTCAATGACTCACTTGTGCTCCTCAGATTCGGCACAATTATCTGAGCCTCCATTCTCAGCATCAACATGGTGAATTTTCTGTGCCTCATTTTGGAAAAGTCTGTGATTATAAACCTAGCTTTCTGAAGCAGGAGTACAGAAAGCAAAACTCATCCCAATCTGGGCTGAGAGCTCTTTCCACAAGAGGCGCAATATCTACCTGAACCTCAGATTTTAGGCTAAAGGGTCATCTACTCATCATCAATTGCTTTGCCATCCTGGCTCAGGACTTTTGTGTCAAGGGGCTACGCTGCACCTATGACTATGTGCAAGGTCTAAGGTAACACTGCAGACTACGACATAACTGACATGCACCTCCTCAAAAATGTAACTACTGGGGACTGTTGGGACAATGATGTCAATGGAGATACCATGTGGGGACAACAAGAACTGTGATTGATGCTGTATGAATGAATGAACGGCCACTGCACAGCAGCAATCTCATGGTGTAGCAAAACATTACAAGTTACTGTAGCTCACTGTCGCTCCGTAACACAGTAAACCAAAGACTGTAAACACAGTCACTATAGAGAATATAAAGCAAGATATGGCCTGATCATATACAGCACATGAACCATGCTTTCACAAAAAGGATACCCCTTGTATTGACTGTAATTCCAGGCCCTCGACACATGATCAGCAGTGTGAGCTGGGCTGACAAGACAGGAAGCAGAACACAATGCAGGGGCAATATGTAGTGAAGGTTTACATCACAATGTGAGCAAGACAGCAGCAAAGATCCTAGAAATTTGAAAAAGAAAATAGCTTATTTCAGAAGATGGGTAGAGACCAACCATCAGGAGTGGTTTGGGTTCATCATCTTCCCTCCTATATATCTGTCACAGTTTTGTTTTCTGGTTATATTACAGACAGCTGTGTCATCTCACTGGTTGAGCTCACCAGAAAACAGAGACAAAGTTTAAATGCAGTGGGGCTTAAACTCCCAGTTGCATGCAATGCCAAAGGTAGCACTCCCGCTGGGTTTAATGACATTTTAAACCAGCACAAAGCCATTCTGTCGCTGATCACGTGTAGAGAGCCCTCAGTCATGACTCTGGAGATGAACCCTAGCAGCACAGTGACTGCTGTGTTGTAACTAGTTAGTTTTACATCTACTTCTACTGTAACTTAACTAAGTTTGCTATTATCACAACATTGTTGCACAGAGTGATGCTTCATCTTGTGTGTCAGATAAAAAGGGAGAAAGCCACTTATGACTAGTGACAAATTCAGAGATCTACCATAAACTATACCTCAGTGCTAATTCAACAATCAACAGGTAGTCAAAGCATTGCTGCATTGACCTCTATGGGTGTGGTTAGGTGTTGCCTGTTGTACACGCCACCACGCCTAGTTGTACACTCCTCCACAGGGGGGTGGAGAGAGCACGTAGTCACCACCACTTGGCAGCAAAGCAAGCTCATTTACCCAGGTGCAGTTGCTCTTTCAAGCAAATAAGTCTGAGCTGCAGTGTGTTGTTTGTGCTCACTCCACAAAACACAGAGATAGATCTTGGACACTGTTTAAAAGCATATTGGAGGAGAAGATTTACTCTGCAGCTCCAGTAATTGGGCCTCATCCCATACCTCCATGAGATTTCACCATCTGGATGTGATGGCCTTGAGTGTGGAACATGCTGTCCTGTCAGCAAACACAGGTGTGACCTCCATCTCTGCCAAGCTCCTATTGATGTTATTTTATGCCCCATAATGAATAGCTTTCTCTCTTCCCAAATTCAACTTAATATAGCTCTACTACAACTTCGGCTGGCCTAGAATCAGCTTGAGGAAATGTATAAATGATTTTAAAGCAGTAGGTGTTGGTATAGATTTCACAGTAGAGCTGTGATGTGCTCCTGTCCTATAGTGAATGCAGTGTTACTTTCCTGAACTGACTGGAAGGGCACAAGCTGCTTTGTTCTCTTAAGCACAGAGAAATCCTAACATTGCTTCATTTTAAGATTTAAGGCCTAATCAAAACGCTGCGTGCATGCTGAATATGACAAATGTTCTGTCACTTAATTGCATTATTTTGAAATTAGTTTAAAAACAGCCATATCTAGCATGCAATCTGTGTAAACAATTGATTTATTCTACTTGCTTTATCAGCCTGGACAGTTTCTGAGTACCATACAAGCTGCATCCAGACTGTACGGGCCATCTCTTCCACGCTGGCCCAGGTCCATCCGGCCCAGATCAGCCATTCCATTGGATTATCATTGACAGGAAGTCTGGACCTGCTGAGAGAGGCACTTTCCCTCCTGATTCTCGATCTGACATTGGGACGGACAACAAACAACTCTTTTCCACAGGGAGCGCAGCGCTCCATAATCCATACTGACCTTCCCTGGCTGCAATTCAGCTTTATTTTTAGTCAGGCTGAAGAGGAGAAACCTAACTGCGTATTGTTGATGTAGAGAGCACTGCTACAATTTTCCCAGCAGCACTCCAGCCTATAATCGCTTTTATTTTGATGAATAGCAAGAAATTACTGATCTTGTTGCTTGAAGCATAAACTTATGCTCTCTTTATGACTCAAAATTACTCCATATCTCTCTGACGACAGTGCATAGATCTCCTTATACACATACTGAGTGTAGACAAAATAACACATATAACAATAATGCTTATGAAAATAGACAGAAACCACATCAACCAAACCATAACCTGCAACAAAGGTACGCCATATCACATTTTACTGTATGCCAATTAGCATTACGCCTATTATGCCTACTGTTAGGACCAGTTCTGTTTTTAAAGTTGTTAAAGGACAAGGTTGGTGATGTTATATTTTTCCCCACTGTCAACAAATCCCATGAGAAGTCCAAAACCAACAAGTCATTGATCTTACTGACAGGTTTTGCCACAAACCTCTATTGTTGTGCAAAAAACTATTAGAACACATCAGTGAGACACAGTGTTGCACTGGGTGACATGTTCTTTCATTACCCTGAACTCGAGTTTATTTTGAGGCAGTCCCACAGACACTCTCTTGCTACTGTAAGTACTCCCTACTGAACCAAATGTGTATAAGACCACGGCTGAAAATAGTCCCCAGCAAATGCACACATTCATTCTGTTTGTGTAACATTTGCTGAAAACTACAGTGCCCAGCTTTCTTTTTTTTAGTATTTAACATGAAACTTATATTTGTGACCTCTTTTTAAAGACTTATTTCTTCAGTAGGAACAAATAGTCTTGGGGCTGAGTACCATAGACACTCATTAAGGGACAGACTCTAAACACACATTGCTGATTTTGGTCTTTTCATTGCATTGAACAAGGTAGAATTAAACCAGCCTCATTAAGTTAGCTGTTTTTTTTTGTTTTTTTTACTGCAGTATCTAATTTCACATGATACAGTAAATTATCTGAAATATAAGTAAAGAAACCAACCATAGATAACCAGTTGGTAGTGCTTGTTTTTGGTTAACAGTGAATTAAATACTCTGCACTGCACTTACTCAACTTTTTCTCTCCCAGTACTGATTCTGATACCTCAACGCAGGAAATTTGCTCATACAGATTACTGATTTTGTTACCAATACCACCCCACACCCCAGCCACATTTACAGTGTGTATACCACACAGTGGTACAGTGAATGTAACCGAGAGTGAAAATACTGAATATTCTCAAGACAAGGAAACTGTGCTTAATGTGGATCCTTTTAAAAAGGCACTGTACAGATCCAGCAGATCGTGGCATCGATATTAAATACCTGGCACATTGCTGTACTTCATCACTTAATGCAAAAAAATAAATAAATAAATAAAGCAAATCTGATATTTCCATACAACAGTCTTACTCATCAATTTGTAACATTGCCCACAGAGGTTTAATATAACAGAGATATAAAGGGAACATGGTATAAATGCTATTACAAGAAAATCTCTGATGATCATTATATTGTCCAGCCATTGATTTAACAGTACAATTACACAACACATGAAGTCATATACTCAGCATATTTACTCTTCTACATAAGGATGTGTCTCTACTGGCCACACCCGTTTTTCCCGCTGGATAAACATCATTCAAATCACTCAATACTCGGCTCCATCTCTCTTATTTGTGGACACATTAATCTTGAACCAGATGATTATCTGTTGTAACAAAACAGACATCCATTATAGCAAATTCCCCTGTCCCAAACAGTGACAGAACATCTGTTTGTCTTTGATAATGTTGCTGCTAAATCTCCTCAGTCCACTTTAGATGACAAGAAGCTAGAAAAAACATGCTATGTTAACAGATACAGTGTGTCTCTCTTTTAAAAAAAAATTAAATTCTTTAATTACTACAAAGACTCCTTCGCCATTTGCATACTTTGGCTGAGCATCAGGGATTGTCTAGAGACCCGAGCGCCTGAAGCAAATTAAATGAAATTTTGTGCCAAAGATAATTCGGTGATTAATATTTTGGAATGTTAATATCAGAATAAGTAGGTAAAGGGGGAAAAAGAAAGGCCACTTTACTTACATAGAATAATTCTGTTGCTGCTGCAGTGTGTGT
Source organism: Lates calcarifer (assembly GCF_001640805.2). Taxonomy (NCBI): domain Eukaryota; kingdom Metazoa; phylum Chordata; class Actinopteri; family Centropomidae; genus Lates; species Lates calcarifer. The sequence goes on from NC_066846.1 coordinate 10,372,508, forward strand.
TTGTGTGTATAGCGTATGTATGTGTGTTGTGTGTAAGGCTGTGTGTGGTTCATGGCTGTGTGCTTTCAAGCAGCTGCAGTGCTTTCAAGTCTCAGAGTAGAAAGTACAGAACCAAGAAATGGAGAACAGGGGGAGTAAATGTTAAAATTACCATATTGATGGATGTTACAAAATAGGGGCTTCATCTTTTTCATCTGAATTTCAATGATGCATAATCATAATGGTCATTTGCTTTGCCTATTTGCATAGTTCCCAGAATTATTCAATTTTTAGGTCATTTTACCAACAAAGAGAAATGAAGACAGAAACTATGTTTTTATGTGGGTCATCGTTACGTGTCACAAACTATCACTTGCCGCAATACACCTGAAGCTGTGAACACGGTGGAAGAATTTTTCAAAAATGATAACTCACTATGACAAGAATCTGAATCACACGTTTAATGGCTGACTTTTGCAGGTTATGAAAATTGGCAAACATGATGCTCAGTCACTAATCGCTTCAAACTACAGATGCAGATTTTGAGGCAAAAAAATCAAAAATGATGGCTGCATTCATGACTGATTCTGTCTGAAGCTCGGTTAACAGGTGAGCAGATCCCTAAACCTCCACAAACTACAAGATAACATGTTGCAACTGTCCACAATGACCTCCGTTTTTGAAACAAAGCACCAGTTATAACAGGGTTTTAAATCCTGACCTGACAAAGACGTATTTGTTTAAACAATTGTTTAAAAATCAAGCGAATTACACTACAGTGTAACTACTCACAAGAGGTTCAATGGCCAAAGTATACCTGGAGTCCAATATCTTGTCTACCTATTGGACATGACACATGGGATACATGTGGCAAGATATATACGCTGTATGTATATATTTTCTTTCACAAACTCATAAACTATTCTGTGGACCTGGGAGCTGTTTGAGAGCAACAATAGCCTACTTGAGCATTTGGCTCCTTATTCATCAACCACACGAATTTAGCAGAGTACAGACAATGTTTGACGAAGCGTTTGAATACCCTCAAGTTCCACTCTACCACCAGATTTAATTTTCAAGCAGCGGTACAACTACAAACACACAACTGGCAGTGTTTGCGGATTAGAAGATGGCACACCATAATTTCCAGCCACTGAGGCAGGGCTACAGTAACCATACTGAGGAACACTATTGCAAAGCTGGCCAAATTTGACTCCAGTGAAATACAGAATATCAGTGACTGTCCACTGGATGCTAGCATCTCTCCATGATTACCTTCTTCATTTACTTATGCTAACATTTGCTAATTAGCACTAAACACACAAAGCACTGAGGTTGACTGGAATGGCATTAGTTTAGCACTAGAAAATAACTAGAAAACACAAATTTTAACCTCATGGCGGCGCTCACTGAAACTTCAAGGGATCGCCAAAGTCATTAGGATTCATCCACTGGGCATTATGAACATGTGTACCACATTACCTGGAAATACAGCACATCCAAAAGCAAACATCTTATCTCTTGACACAAATGACTTGACTCATATAGCTTCCACATCCCACTCAATAACTTAAGTAGTTCTTTTTTTCTCACAGTCAAAGATTTATCATGTGAAAGTCTATGTAGACACCTGTGAATACCATTCACTGTTGTCAGGGTATATTTCATTACAAAGATTTTGTCACATTGCTCCTTTGTTATAATTAGAATACACAATGTCACTGTGACAGTGTTTAACCTGACTGCCTTTGATGTTTTCCACCAAACAGCGCTATAGATACACTCATCTTTGTGTTTACATAAACTGTCCGTGGATAGGCTGCTGCAGGTTCCTCGCTAAGGTCTCCATAGCAACACCTTGTCATCTGTGTTTAAGTCAGTCTGTGTAGCAGTAATGTCACAGGGAAATACAGCCTCAGTACCCATCACAAAGTGACAGTGCAATTTACTTTACTCCCTAATCCTGTTTTCCCCCCCTCAAAGAAGCATCAACACCTGCATTACTTAAAGGAAACTGAAAAAGTATTCTCGGTAACTTTGAAAGCTTTTTGTGTGAAAACTGATATTTGACTGTAAATTTAAGTCTATATAGGGTCAGATATACTGTATACAGAGTCTCCTTTATCAGCCATTTTTCCAAAATCACAATTTATTTGTAGTTTGCCTTTGGCAGCCCAGGAGCCTATTTTGAAATTCATAACAACGACTCAAGTCAAATAAATAGATGAGATTGTTGTCATGGTCTTATATCATGGCACAGACAGCTCATCCAAACGCCGCAAAGTGAATTTACATAATCTATCAATACGCTGTAAAGCTTTGGGCCTTCAAGAAGACTCAGGAGATCAATACTTTGCTGCAGGTATTGACAGGACTTTAAATGGTGGCTTAACACAATGTGCAAACTCTGGAAACATTTTTCACAGTTCCTCCATTATCCTGTTGCGCATTTGTTTCAAAGACACAGCCAATTCATTCAGGAGACTGAAGTTCTTTGCAGAGGACTGGGGGCATAAATGGAGAGTGTTTTAAAAGGAAGGTTAATCTAAATCTGTTCACCGTGGCAGGATGTGATATAAACAACTTCACTGAGCACTGAGTGGCTTTAGTCATACATGCGTCATCCAGAATTTGCTAAATCGCCATAATGGACCATGGCGTGTGTGTTTCAGTGATCAAAATAAGGTGGCATAGACAGCTGATGCAACAACAGCCTTACTTTCCACAATTACCATTCATTTTCCTCCATTTCCTATGTGTGTTGCATTGTAGGATGACATTGTACATCAATAGACAGATTAGATATCGATTGCAATGAAATTTGGTACAGTATGCATTGTTGTCATTGTAAACATGTTAGCAGGATTATTTCAGTCAAAAGTACCTTTGTTGCCAAAGTACAGCGTCTGTTTTTAGTATGTTGTCACTATCGCAGCATGAAGCGACTTCACAGAAAGTGCTTAGAATTTGTATTTAGTATGGGGTTGGCATACACCTACAATTTTCTATGCAATTATTACAGATTATGAGGACTTATGCTTCCATTCCAGGTACAATCACTTTAGAATTTAACCTCCAAATAAAGTGGTTTAGGCTAAATAAATCCACACTAATGCGTTATCATTTTAATACAGCATTTTGAAACTAAAATTATCTCTATCCAAATGAGTGTTAATCCACAATGACATGCCTGAAAACACACATCACATGACCATTCACATACAGTGGGCATGCACTTGCTAGTGTAGACAGTTGGTTGCTTAGTCACAGAAAATACTACGAACGAGGAATAGCAATGGTGAAAAGTAAGACCATAGATTTCTTTGCTTGGACCAACAACCAGATGGAACTGTTGCTGGAAGTGATACAAGTATAAGGTGTGACTGATAAGACCCAGTCAGGAAATTAACTTGGGAGTCTGCATTATCGTTTCGAAAACCCTCTGTTTCTTCCCCTTCAGACTGACACACAACCCAGTTTTCAAACTAAAATGGGGCTAGGAGGGATTCCAAAAGCCTCTGTTTCAGGGGCATGGATGTCATGTGTAAACGTAGCAACAGTGACACTTTAAAAACTAAAATGTGTTAGTGTGAATGTAGCCTTTGCAACCTGTCTCGTGCTTCTTACCCTGTCAGATTTTGTTAAGTCACGTCACTGTATTCCGAGATCCCAAGCAATGACTTTGGTGAAGATGATGTTGTCAAAACTGATGGTCAAAATTTTTAAATCAAACCAGAGTTGTGATAAGCCAGACTCAGCAAATGGTTTAATGGCAAACCCTAAGACAGGCTGTTTGTAGAGCACTTCATGTAGATAATCCTCAAGTAAATTTCTCTTGACTTGTTAAAAGAGTCACATTTCTGCACCTTATTAGCATTGCAAAAATACAACATATTAGCTTTCTGAAACCAAGCCCTTTCCTGACAAAGTTCATTAACGATATGAAAAGAGCAACTCACCTTCAGCTGCCTTTTCTTTTCAGCTGAAAGGGATTTATATCCTCACCATAAATGTATTGAAGCAGTGCCATAAAAAGACCTGACAGCTATTTCTTATTTAATGTTGCCATTAAATAATTTGTTGAGACTTCAACAATCTAATAAGTTTCCATTTTAATAACTGTAGCTCTTCTCTTTATTTTTATCCCTTTCTCTCCCAACTGTCAAATTAATTGTTTGAGAACAACACAACACTGAGTTACTATATTAATTAATGAGGAAAATGTTGACAACTTGAAATGCTACACCAGCCTATTGTTACTTGCTGTCTCATGCTTTATCATTTTTTTCTTTCTTTTAACAATAAATAAACTGGTTAGTGTATAGTGAGGAGCAACCAACATGTGACTGAAGACCTACGAAGACCTACTGAAGGCCAATGGACACAGATACTCAGAGGTGAGGGCCCTTCTGGGATAACAAAAATCTCATCATGCAGTCATCATGATTATCACCACTTAATTATTATTTATCTACTGTCAAGTGATGCAAACTAACATAACAGACAGCACCAATTGCTCCAACACAGCGGAGTGCTGTGTTTGTTTACCCCAAAAGGTCTAATTATCTGCAGACACTGTGCTCAGCCCTCCTCCCCACAGCCCCAAACCTTTAACAATTAAACTAAAGCTTTTGACAAAGCTTTTTTTTTTGTTTTGTTTTATTCTGACTTTTTGCCATCTGCTATGTTGTGTGTCCCAGCGTGATGCAGACCCCATGGAGCATGATGGGCAAATAAGAGGAGGAAAAACATCTTGGACCAACATGAAAGGCGAGGAGCGAGGAGGAATGTCTCGATCTGGAAACGTTGTCTCACACGGTGAGAGCCTCAAGGTATTCCGCTCTGCACTTGAAAAGACTGAAAACTGACGACTTCTCCCCTTTTTCTGCCTATGATGTGCATCTCGCGAGCTTCTAAGCGCAGGCAGTTTAGGAGCAGTCAACGGGAGGCCCAGTGGATCACTGTTGAACGAGCAACAGCAAAGGCTGTGCTGAAGTGCTGGGGGAATATGGGCTAAGTGGGCTGTGAAGGGTTGGAACACTTGGAAGTGTAATCTGGCAGGGTGACGCTGCTATTTACATATCTGGATGGTTATAAGTGTGTGAAAGACGAAGTCATTCAGAATATTACAGTCAGTTATATTAAACTAAACAGTTGATCAAAGATTATGCCTCTTTTTGATGCAAATTTATTGAAATGGATAAAATATCCTCAAGTATATAAAAACTTCAAGTACTAATAGTCCAAGATCCACACTGTCAAAAAATAAACACACTAGTTTGGCACTGCAACCAAGGTATATCTCTTAACTGAATCATCTGTAAATGTAATATAGGTTTAGTTTCTTGTTCTTGTACAAAACCCAAAGTCATTAACTGTACACAAAGATGAAACAGTGCAAATAAGCAAATCCTCACATTTGAGACACTGGCCGACTTTCAGCTCATTGTTTTAGCTTTACAGCTCACACCAGTACTTTTTTCTTTAATCTCGCTGCTGTAAACGTTGCTATCTGGTACAGAAGTCAATTGTTTTCAGTACAAAACCTCTAATACACAGACACTAGCTGCTCAGTACTAAACAGGAGACAGACAATGTTACCCAGTAGCTGGTGAATGTAATTAATATTTAGCAGGTGGCCAGAAACACAAACCCAAATGAATGCTAATGTTTTTCCTTGCGGCTCAGTGTGCTAACATGCTTGCTATTCCAGCTTTGTAAGGTGACACTAGATCGGTGTTGTGTTTATAACTTGTTGCACTGTCCTGAAGTGGCAAGAAAATCAAGTTCTGTTCAAATTCTAAAAGACATTCTAAATGTAAAATTTGAGGGGTTTTTTTGTAGATTTAATGTCAGTTGAACCATTTCAGCATTTAACATCTGGAGGCAAAAGTCACCACTTTGTGCTCAAAACCATTTAGTGAGGGTACCGCTGGTGAGTGCAGTCTACGAGTCTTGCGACTGACAGTATCCCTCTTGCTTCAAACTGCCTGCAGCCACTGCTGTGATTATGGGCCTACACGGGGGTTACAGTGGGGGCCTTGATTCCTCCTGTGCTACAGTCATCAAAACGTGTGCCCTTATTCTGCCAAATCCATCTCCCACTTACTGGAAACCTCTTAATTGATGGATGAGGACGTTATGGGAAATGGCAGGAGTCGTTATGCTGGTGATTTTCCTTCAAATGTATCTGCCACTTGGCTGGTGCAGGGAAGGATGAACAGCAACTTTCTTGGACCCCGAATAGGCAGAGAGACATGTGGGCGACGCCACATCGGCAGGGGGTAAAAAGTGAAGGGTGGATGATTGATAGAGACTTAAAATGGAAGAGGGACACCCACCTTCTCTCTAATCGCGCCTATAGCCACAGTGTCGGTAATTTCCAGTGGCTGGAATCAGGAAGGGTCTAATGAAAAAGGACTGTGCTCTTTTCCTCATCTTCATAGGGTTTCCCTTTCTCTGTGTGTCTGTGTCCTTCCTTGTTACTCGCACCCAACCGCTTTCTCTGCAGACGATTTCTCTATTGACAAAGTGTACTAATGAAATGTCACCTCCGACAGCTGGCCGAGAGGATTGATGTGCCAGAACTTTTTTCACTTTATTTGAATTTTCCTTCCCTGCACTTTCTCTTCTTCACATTTTCTCCATCGATTTTTTTCCCCTCCCATCCATTTGGCAACACTGGAAATTAAATTTTTGCCCATGCTCATTTGTTACACAGACTCATTGCAGCGGTTCAGAAATGTCATATGTCATGCATACAAGTCTGGGCTATAATGCCGTAATTGGCATTCCAATGTCTAAATATTACTAGTATAAGAAGTTCAACGTGTCAAAAAATAAGGCTAATAACTGTCTTCTACATTTAACCCACATAGTCGAATATTAATCAGTAAAGTATGTCCCTATAAGTCAGGTCAGCCAGTTGAGGGGGTGCAACTGTATGCAGAGTCATGAATTCAGATTGCTTTGTTAGCTGCTGGAAAGAGGACATAAAGCTATAACAATGGAAAGCAAGCAGCAGTGGTAACAAGCAAAGCACCAAAGCATACACAGTGACATTTACAATTTCCACTGCAGCAAAGTCATCGATGACAAACTAACAGATAATAGACAGGAAGATAAAGTCATGTAATAGATGGAGGAAAAGGAGTTTTCTAGGACAACAATAGCTGTGTACTGGTATATGCTGCACATTAGAAAGCACCTTACAACAACACACCTGCACCACATCCCTTTGTCATTTTACTGTTATTATGTCATCACACTACCATTACTCACTCAGATTTCTACTTTACTTGCAGCATAGTACTGCATTATCACTGTATAATAAGTGTTTCTTTTAGGTTTTAAAAAGGCAAAAGGAACCTGATGGAGTGGTTTGGGTGTTTTCCCATAGATTAGTGACGACAGTGAGCTGGAAGGCAGTGAGAAGTGACAGGAAAGAAGAATGAATTGCGCAATCTGGTCTGAGATCTAGTCTGGTCTGAGAAGCAGTTATGTAGGATTCATAGAGCCAACAGACAGAAACCAGGATTTAGACATTTCCTCTTCCTACAAGAATGATCCATATTTGCTATTTATGACAGCAGGAGTAGCAGTTTGTGAGGTATGTATTACATTTTTTGTTATGCTTTCTGTTTCTCATGTAAAATGCAGTGCAGGAAATATGGTCACTTCCTTTTCACAACCAACATAATTCATGTAGAGGGCTAAAGGTATTAACTTCAGTTGGAAAACCCCAGTTGGACTGATTTGGTAATTGCTGTTTCTCTGCAGGGTGGTACATGGGTGATGAGGTGTGAATCCCCCCAAGGGAACTTGCCAACCCAGCTGCCACACACTCATGTCTTAAAATTAAATGCAAACTTTCTGTCAGCACCAGGTCCCTAAACTCATGAAAATAAACGGGGGGGGGGGTCCATTATTCAAAATGTCTCCCTCCACGACCGGACCACCAGTCCCCAAAAATCTAGACACACCACTGCACAGGTCCACTGCATGAGATGCTTTCTCTCAGCCCGCTCGCAGCACACAGCAAGGAAAACAGCATGACTGAGTGACACTTGAGAATTGCCTTGCATTGCATGCTGAGCCGCATCTCAAAGTGAAGATGGAAGTTGTGGCTTTTTCTGTGCAGAAATTCAATACAAATGAAGGTAGAAGCGAATCTACTGGACACTGGTTTTGTAATTACAAAATTCCCATTAACATACTTAAAATAATTTAACAAGATACAATAGAAGTTAATGAGGGTTAACTTATTTGACTTGCAAATTGAGTCAGTTTAAAGACACATAAAACAGACGTGTGGAAATGTTAAGGTGATCAGCTGGGAGGTAAATCCCCCTCAGTTCATATTCCTCTATTGTGGTGCAGCATTCAGAGTGATTCATTTACAGGGTTAGACCACACATTTTCAATTATCAGCACCGAAAATGCCTCTTTTAATTAGAAATCCCTGTCTTGACATAAAAATACAGTGCATACAGACTGACCTGACGTATTGCATGTGCTTTAGCCTATAAAATCTATCTAAGCTGCAAAAATGGCCCACTAACACAGTTTTACGTCCTGTTCTGCTCAAAGAATCGATTAAAAACAGACAGTATCCACCCTGTTGCTCACTACCAAAAGGCTAGGTAAGTGGTGAATCAACAACTGAATCACATTAGGCTCAAAGCTGCTGTTGCCCTTCTCCATAGGCGTCAAAACTTTCCAGCATGTTGTGCCTCTCACCACACCCCAGTCATATGCCGAAGCAGGTGCTCTGCTCGGACGGCTGAAGAAAAACGCCTGCTTAAACTCAGCGATGATTTACCCTTTAAAAACCCTGGACGGGAAGCATCAGGGGGATGCGCCTCATGATTTCCTGCAGCCACTGAGAACAATAGGTGCATTTGTTGACACCAGGGTCCAATGCCTTCTCCCTGCCCAGGGCTTAAATACTGCTATCTGTATTCTGTCACTTTTATTTAACCTTGAAGGGAAAAGAAAAGCACCGCCAAATATTGTTAAATCAGTGACTTACCCCTTTAATTTGCTCTCTATACAGCCACAACACTGAAGGGGACCACTCTCTGTAGAAATAGCTCAAAACTGAATTATCTCCAAATTCATTTTTTACAGTAAGAATTTATCCTATTCTCAAGGCTCCATGCCTCTTTATTCCTCGCTGCTTTCTATCCATTGTATATATAGTGATTCTAAAAATCATCAGGCTTGTGAATGAATATATGTAGCAATAAAAGCATGAATAAATCTTACTCTATAGAGAAAAATGAGTCAGTCTAGGTTTACTAGATTTCAGCTGCTGTTTGACCTTTCTGCTCAAATTACTCCTATTTTTCATGCACAATAATCTAGTTACATAATGATTATTCAAGAAGTTTAAAGACATGCGATTCCCCCACATAACCTAGATTTACATGGATAGGTGACTTCATTAAGTGGAGGTGTGAAGTGCTGAGAGCCTGCAGTCATCTTGATGTCAGATGAAAATGATGCTGTCAGACGGAATAGAGGTATTTACAGAGGACCTTAGTGCAAGACAGCATAATGTAGTCAAGAATCTACAGCTCTGTCAGCTGCCTCTGTGACCTTTCAGACATGAACACATCTACAAAATGGATCAAATTATGTAAAAGTGAACAAACATATTAAACAGAGATAGACAAAAACAAAGGTGTGTAATCAAACCAACTCTGTCTCCTACAAATTACATTTATATATGACTAAACTGCAACAGCAAATACATTTTGTAGGAAACAAAACTGCAACTAGGATTATGTCTCCTATTAAAGTAATGAGGATATGTTGTTAATATATGTATTTGGTAAGTTGCAAGTGTGTTAATAATATAATATCAGACATTGTACTTTTCTGTCGAAAGATCTTGCAGTACAATACCCATTTGTAGTGACTACAGCAGTATCAGACTTTTTATGGTCAGGTCGTGGTCAGTTCACAATGACTTTATACACAACTTGTTTAGTGCTTTTGCTGCCTGAGCCTAACTACAGTTGGTAATGCAGATGCAAATTCAGGTCTCCATCCACCACAACCACCTCCCGGCCACTCCGCCGCCCATCTCAACGAAACCCAAAATCCTTTACTGTTGCAGTTTAGTTGTATATAAATGTAATTTGACAGGGTTGAATCGCACACAATTCTTAAACACAGTAACACTTAGAGATGCTCTGTCTTTTCTATTTTTTGTCTTTAGGAGCTTGAAAATGTATAAAACATTACCACAACTAAAATGCAATACGTGCCCCAGGTAAGAAAAGTCCAGTGTTAGTCCAATGGACAGAAATGTTGTTGAAATCAAGCCAAGCAAACGGACATTCACACTTGCTTTTGAATCTGACATCCTTAGCTGACTTTTCTAATTAGTTATTGACCCTGGGCGAAATTAAACTTGTGTTTCTTGTTCAGTCCAATCATACAACCCCAATTTCACTTCTCACACTTTATCCTCCTAAACTTACACTAATCTATTTGTGATGAACGGATCAAAATAACGTGTTCACTTTGTAGTATAATGCAACTTGTAGTTACACACCTGACCGAACAACATTGTTTTTCTGTGCCTTTCAAAAGCAAAGAAACCATTCTTGACTGTTGACAGAAAGTCAGTTGTGCTTTTCTCTCTCAGTAGAAACATATTTACACTGAAGCCTAATTCATTGGTAATAGCCTGGAAAACACAAATGGTATCAATGGCCCTAAGTCCCCAAACTTAATGAGAAAATAATCATCTCCCATTGTCTCCCTAACTGACCCATGTGTTTTCTAATCTGATGCCTCTATTGGCAGAAACACATGGTTTCTCAGCACCTGAACAACATTTGTGTTGTGTGATCAATTAATCAATGCATACCTGTAATATGTACTGTAATATAATGAATGTTTTCAGTTAGCAGTGTTAGCTCTATGATACTCCTTGAGAATTCAAAAGCAGCAGGTTTAGCTTGTTGCTGAATCGACAGTGAGCTAAAACTCTGCCTGTTTCAGTCATGCAGTCAGTACAACCAGAAGCAGGGGACATGCAAATCAACCTGCCTCACTATTCTCAAAACAAGAGAGGAAACATTTTTAAGCTTTCATCGCTGACTGTTTTATTTGCTTACAAACTGCTCCCTCCCCCTTAATTTATGTTATTTGCATTTAGTGCAAGGAACTACATGATAATAATGACATTTTTATTGCCAAGTCTCCTTGGCTCGCTCAAAGTGGAGATCATAGGCATATCCTAAGGCTACAGGAGGATTACTCTGTAGTGAGACACCGCACAGCAGACATCACATTAAAACACAGACACCTCCAACGATGTTATTTGCTTGATTTGGTTCTTAGATGGAAACATACAAAGGAATGGTGCAATAAAAAAAACTGGAATACAATAAAAGAAACCTCTTTGTCGGGATTTGATTTCCGGGGGGAAAGAGGTGTGTGTGAGGCGCCCCTGAGTGACTTTTTGACAGCTGTTTGTTTTTGAAGAAGCGCCGGGGTAATTTATTTATTTCTCTGACAGACTGTGGATATGTAAAGCGTCTTTGCTCTCTTTGCTCTCCGTACAGAAAATTCCTTGAGCCCTCTTTGTTATTCATTGTATGAAGAACACCAAGACGTGGTGTGCAATGTTAACAAACACTTCCCCTCTTAAATGCATAAAGTCCTAAAGAATAAATCTGCTCCAGGTGACATTAAATACATCTCCCCTTCAAACACAATATCATGAAAGATAATAAATTAGTTAATGTGACCAATGCAGAGCACACCCACTCTCATAATGCTGATTAAGAATGAGCTGCTTCAGTTGACTCTCAGGCTTCAAAGCCAATTTGCCGTGGTAATTGAAGGAGATGAAACTGTGAACACAATGGACTTCGGGCAGCATGTTGATTAAAATTGATGACTGCATTCAGCGTCTTTACATTTCTTGTGCGATGAAACAACTGCAGGGCTGCACGAACACAGTGGAGAAAAAAATGGAAGCTTATGCTGTTTAAAGTTCAGATTTAAACCTATTTCATCAGCTTTTTTTTTTTCTCCATGTAACATATTAGACAATGGCCATATGTTGTCATGGTTATCTCCTATAGAAGGCAAGGCAATGGTCTTCTAATTTAGCATAGCTTTAATCTAAACTGTCAAACACCATATCTTCTTACTTTTACCTTACAGCTAAGAGGTGGTTTTCAAAGCTGAATTAACTCTGTGATATTAAGAAGCGCCTCAGCTCCTGCTGGTGTGTAATCTCAATATTTCACTTCTTTCCATGTTACATCCTAAATCTGCCAGCTATCTGAATCCAAACTTAAAATACTCTAAAGTGGAGTCAGTGCCTGTTGCTCTGCAAAAATGTTACAAGCTTGCACAAGCAGATAGGAAGCTTTGTGGAGGGGGAAAAAAAGTCTTGACTGTATGAATAATATTTACTGTGATTCTCTCTCAGACAGCCTTTATCTGCCAAAGGCTTTGTCAATACAGCCATGACTTTTATTAATTTCAGTGCTCCACTGAGGCATTGATCAGAGCCTCTATCATTCCTATGATCTCATTTCAGGCTGTAATACGAAACTAAAGGGTCAATAAAGACGTCTTATTTAATTCCCATATTTGGCCGGTCCAGTGGTTCGAGGAACTGAAACCCTACATCTCTACGATAACCATCTACTGTTTCATTTAAGAGCTGGTAATAGCAGTGAGATGTTTGCTTAGTTTTAAATGACACGTCCCTTTGGACTTCACTCCTTTTTGTCTTGTGTTATATTACAATTTTTCCATGTCCTTGGCATCTTAAGTGCCCTTTTTGGCTTATATAACATTCACAAATTTTAGAATTTTTAAAAAAATATCATGCACACTGTAAAACACCATAAAATTTAAATTTATATTGCCAAATACCTTTCACCTGACATAAAAATGAGTGTAGATGGTGACTAAAGGCATATTATTTGGCATGAAGATGTATAACCATTATCAAAAGGTCTCGTCATAAAAATATATCTCAGGAGAGCACACTGCATCAAGCTTTTAGGTCCATCATCATTCATCAAAGCAGCTGAAGTGTCTTTTTGTTTGTTTGTCTTCACTTAAAAACATCCTCTGAAAAACTCCCCACTGCCGCTGCCACAGATGGTTATAAACTTTAATTTCCTGCCTAAAAGTACATTTCGCGCAGCTTTACCATGTCACGGTGTACTTTTGTCTTTTCAACAGAGACAAAGGTTAAAGCAAAGGAGAAGATGCACACAGGAATATAGCAGATAAAAGTGATGATAGGCTCTATATTAACTGTAGGAGGGAGCGCTGATATCACCACACTCCTTTGCCTATTCTCTGTTATCAACACAACACAGTATCATATCAGAAAACAAACCTTGGAGAGAATTCTGGAGAAACACTGTTATGTGCGATAACGCTGTGGTGAGGTGCCCTTTGCTTGCAGATAGGGCTTATAATGAGGTGAAAAGGGGGGAAAAACATCGGATTAATAATACATGGGTCATTTGTAAATCAATGGAGGGGCTTCAGGCCAGTGAATAGGCTTGAGGATTTATTCTGATTACAGAATGGCAATAAAGGGCCATTTACAACCTGAATGGGACAGCTAGTAATTAAGAAGCCTGCCTTAAAACAAAGGGAGAAGGAGTTCTGTGGGAGTACGCCGTTAACTCCAGGGAGAACCACTGCATGTTAATGTGCATGCTGTATTTCACCTGCAGTTGGTGGACAAGACCACGAAAGCCAGTCCTCCAGGAAAATGTGCAGTAGCCATCCATCTTATTATAATATTTGGACCGCACTGCAGTATAATGCCATTGGCCTGCAATGGATTTGCTGCACTGTGAGGTGGAATACATTGGAAATTAAATGACTGGAGTCAAAGGGGACGGGGAAGTTGGGTGTGATAAACCAGCATGGTTAAAAATTTACTCCTCGTGCCCTAAAATAACCTGGGCTTGTTGTCAAAGGTGCAGCCATTTTCATACCAATCATGACTCTTTCCTCAGGTTACTCTAATTAATTTCCACTTTATTGTACTAGATTGCAAATACACCAACATATCGACTACATTAGTGTCAATCCGATTTTATCCCCTTGACAGAATGATGGATTAAGTGCTGGTGGCTGCAGTCAGCCACCCTCTTTAATTGGTTTGTCTAAATGTTTTATGAAATCAAGATAAAATTCAATCAATCCCCCAAAACTGCTGATTCATTCTAAAACGACAGCGGACATTTTGATTTATATCTGTAGCCAAGGGGGCTGCAAAGGTGATATGTGCCCGAGTAGCAACAGCTCAAGGTTAAACATCGCTAGCAGTGTATTTTTTATGACAGGAGTGGGTGGGCAGTGGGGGGGTGCCAATGCCCACACACAGAGAAGAAGCATGTGGGTTTTACTGCAGGACACTGCTGCTACAACTGCACAGCACAAGCAGATTTACAGGCAGGATGTGACGGGTGAGATGTTATGAGACAGTACAATGTACATTTTGATCAATCTCTGCACTGAATTGACTGCGCTCACCAGATGAAGTACTTCACAATCTGTTTATTCATTACACCATCAGACTTTCAGTGGAAATCGATGGCAATAAAGCTTTACCATTAAAGATTAGTTTTCTTTATTTTTCTGTTTGGTTTGGCAACTGGTAATGCAATGTTGTGTGCACAACTGAACATGTAAATCATTTCAAACTTCTGACATATGATGTGTAATGCTACAACTAACAAATGTTGTCATTATAGATTAATTTGGTAATTACTTTCTCAATTAATCATTTGTCAGAGCAACTTTCCAGAAGCCAAAGACATTCAGTCTACTATCCTTACAAAAAACAACAAATATTCATACAAGATTTATTTGGATTTAGTGCATTTTTGACATTTTCCTTTTAACAAAAACAAGACTTAGAGCCATGCCTGCAGCTCTGTGAGGCTGTATTTAAGCACAGCAGCGCTTTAGACTTAATCTTTACATCAGCATGCTGACATGCCCACAGCGACAATGCTAACATGCTGGTATTTTGCCGGTATAGTAATCACAATTTTCAGCTTCTTAGATTGCTAGCATGTTAACATTAGCTTATTAACACTAAGCACAAAGTACAGCTGAGGCTGATGGGAATGTCAATAATTTCTCTATATTCATATTTAGTCATGAACTAAAGTATTGGGCACATTAAAAAATCTGACCTGATGGTGTCGCCACAAAAAAGGTCAGCAGCTCACCAAAGTTATTACAATTCATCCTGAGGGGAACATGAATACCAGCACCAAAATTTTATGGAAATCCATCCTACACTTGCCAAGATATTTTGCACAAAATC
The DNA here is from genome assembly GCF_001640805.2 of Lates calcarifer. Classification (NCBI taxonomy): domain Eukaryota; kingdom Metazoa; phylum Chordata; class Actinopteri; family Centropomidae; genus Lates; species Lates calcarifer. The sequence continues at coordinate 10,387,830 of NC_066846.1, forward strand.
AAAAATGTCAACCAGTTGGAGGAGGGGCTCCAGGAAAAGCCAGGGGATCACCAAAATCTGTAGAATTCATCCTCTGGGAACCATAAACACCAAATAAATTTAAACCGAAATGCAACAGCTGTACTTTTTCAGTCTGGACCAAAATGCCGACCAGTCGACATTAACATCTCTAAAATACCCTTAACGATTAATCACCAACACTGCTGCCAATTAATAATCTGCTGATCAGCTAAACAATTCATCGACCAAAAACTGTGATGACATTTCACCATGAAGCCTCCTTCACTGGACAAAATGACAGAACACTACTCTGCACTGAAAACATACACTGAGAAATGCTCAGTTTTATCTTGATGTGATTTTTAGTGTGAAAGTCTAATTATGCTTTAATGGATTTTGTAATTGCAGATAAATTGCTTATTTTGAATGAGGATTGATGTTTTTATTCAAATTAGATTGATTTCTAATTAAAAGCTAATTGAGCATAAATCAGGGAATAGTCTTGTATTGGAAGCAACCAAAAATAACCATTCAGTTGTTTTATATCTGCACATTTTGCAGGTCGGGCTGTAATAGGAGTTCGCTGGCTGCCTGCAGCTGTGATTCACCATATCCTTGCATAGATATTTTTCCACAGTGTGACATATGCTATCTGGGATGTCAGCTGAAATGAGAGGACGGCTGAAATGCAAAGCCATTTCCTGCTTGTTCCATTGTGGAGCTAAGCCATGTTGCTCGCCTATTGTATGGCTTCCTCCAAGTTATCTGTCAGGCCTGGCAAGCACCCTATTATTTTCTGCCATTTGACTGTCCCCTCTGCCACAGTGCAACACTTCTGTCGTGCCATGTGATCAATCTGATTCTTCTGACATCCAGCGAACAGTATCTAGTGATCTGTAATGGCGGTAATGTTTCCTGTCAGAAAATGGTCCCGGGAAATAGGGTGTGGGAGAGGCAGAGAAAGCTAAAGTGAGAATAAGAGACAGAGTGAGCGGAAGAGGAGATAACAGAGAAAGGCAGACAACCTTTATGGGAAATATCACACTCCAGTCTTTACCCAAAGTCAGAACCATAGCTGAGTTTTTATTGTTGTTGCTTCTGCTGCCTTCCCCTTATTACTCCAGTCTCATCCCATTTCATTCTACGCCTGTGAGTAAGACAGAAAGCCAATCACAGCCTCAGAGTGTATGTGCACACCACAGCAAAGCAACATTATTTGAGAAGCTGTTAGTCTAAAATGGCTTATTCCTATTGATTCTTTGTAAACTTGGAGGTAAGAGACAGAAGTCATTATAATTCCGCTGCTGCTACTCGTGTGTTGTCTTTCAAGAAGACACTGTGGCTGGCTATTACTCTATACACGACATCCCTGTCACTCCAAACTGACAAAGCTGTAAAGTGCCTCCTTAGCCTGTTGTTCTTTTCGATGTCACAGAGAAAGGTCGGCTTTGAATAAGGCCTCAGTCATTTTCAGTTTATAGAAATCCAATGTCAAGTTGTGAAGACAAAAAGTACCTTTACCAAGTTTCCCTAGTGGCCTCTTTGAAGTTCAAAAATCCAGATCTAACTTATGAGTTCTATCCATTTCTAAGGGATATTTATTGATTTAGTGTTCCCCAACCTGTTTGCATACTAGCATACTGTTATCCTGTGTATTGATAAATGCTGTGTTCTCATGACTGGGTGCATATGCTTGCTGTGTAGCATTACACAGTTGGTTGCATGCCATGATACAGTAGTAATTAGTTTTGCTTGCATCAGTAATTCTGCATTCAGTGCATTCAACACTTGTCACAGAGGCAACAACTGGAGGAGAAGCGAGTCTACAGCAAGCTGTAATATTTCTAATAATGGTAAAGTACCTCAGCACAGGGCATGAAACTTCCTTGTGTGCCCGCTAACCACTGACTGTGTTTCTCTAGATGCTATAATGATGTTTTGAGTTGCATTAGAGTCAAAGTCTGCAAGATTGCATGATAATAAACCACCTTGTGGAAATTTTTATGTACTTAATAATGTCTGCTGGAAACACCAAACCCTCTGCACTAATCAACATTTTCATACTAAGAATGGAAATTATGAAAAAAGGTTTCACCTGTTGTGAAAAACCCATGGAAAATTCAGAAATTCTGAAAGTCTCAACTTTTACAATCACGCTGCCATAATCAGCATCATTCCTACTGATGGCTGGCAGCAAAGCTCTGAGTAACCCACTGTACAGTACATAGTGCTGCATTTAGCAGTTACAAAAATTATCTATTTCCCTCAAGAGATGATGAGTAACAAATATATCATTTCATTTTCAAAAACGAATTTCCTGTAACAGCTGCGCACTGTAGGTTTTAGCAGACATTAATTTGTAATTTTTTATGGCTATAGAATGGTATATATACACTACTGTTTCTAGGTTTGGGCAACAATGTTGGTAGCATTGTTGCAGCATTAATCCATTATTGGTTTTGGTGTTTTTGTGGAAGTTGTAACAATAAGAAAAACATAAGAATGCAACGAGAATAACAGGAAACTATCATTAAACTTGCTTTGTGCCTTAGAAATTATATGTGGTACCCTGTGCAGAGGGACTAGCAAGAGCGAGTTTATCATTTTGTTTACTACATGCAGAAAAAGATACAGACACCTTGCCCATCAAGCCCATAAGAATTCAATCTGAACAGAGTCTGCAGTCTAAAAAGGAAAGAGATGAACATTGCAGCAAGAGACGAGCTGTATTTTGGACTGCATTCAATTTGTGGAAGCAAATAATGAAGCTGCAAGCAATCAGAACAGACCAGGAAATGGCTTGTTGTTTTTCTGAGCAGGTTAAAACCTCTATCAGTCATTTCCCTATTGGTGTGTGTTTATATTCACAGTCACTCATACTGGGGAAATGTATTTAAAGTACATATTCATAAAATTACACAAACAGTAAAGAATCCAGAAATCTTAAATGTTTTGCAGAGTTTGTTTCATGTCAACAGATTCTCTCCCTCTCGCTCTCCTTTTCACAATGACAGACCTTAAACATTATATCCAAATTGGATCTGGGAGATGTGAGCCTAGGCTGCATCTGCTCTGAGACACATATACACTGAGGCGGATGATCGTTCGAGGAGGCACTGAAAATTGTGCTGTCATGGTAGAAAATGCTGAGAGATTAATATGGGTGCATTTTGCTGCCATCATCTCGCTTTCATTATCACGTAACAAGCACTGGAGAAAGGAAAAAAAAAAAAAAAAACCCTGCTCCACCGCTCAACCTGAGATGTGAGTGTGACATTATGTTGACAATTCAGTGTGTGGGTACTGTTCAGACAGACACAGGCATATCAATGCGAGCCATTACTGTCTATAGTAGATTGGCTTAGCTTTGTGCTGAGGTGTAATTGCGCAGCTGTCTGGCATTAGTCCTTCCAAACAAATTGGCTTGGGTAAGACTGCCTTCCAAATCTACCAGCAAGGATACTGTATGATACACACTGTACATACACAAAACCTCTTTTTGCTTTGCTTGTAGCTTTTGACAATGATTATCAATGTCTTAACTTGCAAATATTTATCACTACATATTATTATATTGTGTCCTTACAGTAACTTATGCTGTTCGAACAAAAGGGTCAGAATGTGTCGACTTCATGTCATTCTAGTTGACTGACCATGGGTGTCAAGGTGAAGATATGCAGTTGAAACTCTGGGAAGTCTATCAAAATGCAAGATGTTGGCTTTACATCCTAATATGAGTTTAGGTCTTACATGTTCTAAGGTCTACTGAGACCTGGGTGACAGTGTTAATCTATTCCTGATCATGCCTCTGTCATGGGATCTTCTTGGGATTTGGCGCTTTGTGGCTCGATACATGGACATGAAATGTCATTTCAGACATCCCATAAAAAGCCCAAGGTTAGATGATACAGAGGAGGATACTGGTAAGTGCTGCAGTGGTGCTCTTACTGTATGAGAATCCATGTCTTAGCTAATGCAAGCTTAATGAGGCTGTTAAAAAGCTCTTGCAGCTACACAAAGAAACCACCGGGAGCACTTCATGCATTAATGTATGTATCGTTTGCATTGTGACACGTTGTGCCTGTGTTTAGCTTGTTCAGTCCTTTGATCCTGAGCAAGATATTTATGTGCCAATGAGCCAGATATGAATGAAATTTCATAAGGTTATCCATGTTTCCTAGAGGATCAATCATAATCATTTTGGTGACCCTCCAACTTTTGGTATGCAATAATTATTCAATGTATATATATTTGGTAATTACTTCTCTAAAATTTAGTTTTTATTGGAAGTGACAGAGTCCACCAATCCCATGTCTACCTAAGCACGAGGGATTCAGAGGATGATGCAGCATTTAATCAAGTGTTGTCGCCAGGTCAACCAGGACTGAAATCATAAGAATTACAACTTCAAGGGGAGACGAATGAAGCTACACCAAATGCATCAAATGTCAATCAGGTGAGGAAATTTGATAAAATTACTGCTTTTCTGGAGAGACTTGATGGTTGTTGCCGCTAGAAAATAGGACATATTCTGACAAACTGATGCCCTGACAACCTGCAATGACTTGCATTATAAGCTGCCTCTGTGTGCTGCCCTTTAATATTGCCATGCCAAAATGTCCACATACAGACAAGAAATATCAGAATACATTGGGAAAATAACTATGAGATTACCTACAACATTCATAATCTTTAGAGGATGAACCCAAATAATCACTTTTGAACAAAATCCCTGAGGTCCTGCTTCAAATTTGTACCCAAGATATCAAAAACTATTGGCAGGTTGTCCATGGCATCTGCTAAGCAAATTCAAGCTCCCAGAGGATAAACCTCTTTGATTTTAGTGACACCATGGCCGTTGCAATAGTGCCCCCATTAGGCCAAACAACATTTTTAGACTCTGTGAATGTCAAAATTATCAATATCTTGTTTGCTATGTCCAGAATATGACGACAATGGCAGCGTACTCTATAATACTTGCTCATGATGCTTTTAGTGTTTTTCCTGTGCAGGATTATCCTAAGTTAAGTTTTTATTTTGTGGCTGAATTTGTCTGCAGTCAGCACAAGAGTGCTTATTAGACGGCAAACGGCTAATCGAAAAAAAAAAAGATCAAACGGGTTTCTATGACAACTTCAAGTCAGCAGTCTTTTAACAAATCAAAACATGATTAATCTCCCCCATAAAGTCTGTGGAATGGAGCCTCCTGCTTTATGAATGGACCTTCAAACTCCTCAAGAGATGATTAATCAATGTCTGCAGAAGACAGAAAAAAACTTTCATTTTCTAAGGGAAAGGGGTGACTTTTGTCAGCTTTGATACTAATGAGCTCCCCTGTAGAATTGCAGATTACAATTAAGGTTTTTTTTATTTTCTTCTGCCTTTGTATTCACCATCATTACTTGACACGCATATTGTCAAATACTATTGTGAATTACAATAAAAATTGTACCAAGGGAAATTTTGAAGTTGCTTAAAAAAATGTTTGTTTAACTGACTGCAAAGAGTTTTTGTAATCATATTAACTAGCTAGTTTCAAATAAAGAGATCTTGATTATGGTGTCTTTACTTTGTAGTATATCAAGATAATATTTCAGTGAATCTATACATATCTACGGTTTTCATAAACACATAACTAGGCATGTATTGTGGGCAGTTAACTTAGAATGCACCACAGAATAAAAACAGGTATATTATTTCATCTGAAAATATCCTCCATCTCTGCTACGAGTTCTCAGTCAAGCTCTTACCCACTGGACTGGACAGTTTCAGACCGGTTAGTGAAGCGACGTGAAATGTAAATTCAGAATTTTACTTTCAAAGTAGCTTTGAGCATTAAGGAATAGCAAACTGCTCCTATGAAAGTTTTATTCCAAGTCGCTGACAGTAATCCCCTTCTCATCACTCCTTTGAACACTTTTGGTGCAGTTAAAAGAGGAACAATCGATAATGAACTGAATCTGGCCACATTAGAGGCCCCATCTGGGATATGAATGTTCTCTTCCCCCATAAATCCATAACATCATGGGTGAAACGCAGTGACAGAGCTAAAAAGAGAATATGCTCTCTGTGTGCAGTGCTTTTTTTTTTTTTTTTTTTTTTTTTTTTGGCAAAATGAAAACAATACAGCAATCTCAACCGTTTAGGAATCCATTGGTATCCATCCACCGAGCCCACCATTATTCCTCCATCAATGTCATTCAGAGGTGTCATCTCAATGTGGATCTGTCTCAGGATAATGACTGGAATTTAACTGTTTTTTAATGTCACCTAATTTCGCCTCAACTCATGTAAATTGACTTAATAATATAACATTGTAACACAAAAAGCATATTCTTCTTTGCACTGTTAATATGTGTTCTTCTGTGGCTTTCCCTATTATTGAATCTGCTCACGCGTGCCCTATTCCCTCACCTGTTTCGTACAGGGTCATATTCCACCTCAGTTAATTGAGTAATTAAATATTTTTATATCCATGCTTGTGCGGGTGGGGAGGGCCATATAAATACTGTAATAACAGGGCAGACTTTCTGCTTTGAAGGTCAAGCATGTCGCACAGACTTCTGTCTGCTCCTTAAATATTTTATTACTTCAAAATGAAAAATAGTACATCCAATTCAAACATACCTGCAAGTCATTCAGAGAGGCTTTTAGATGTGGTGTTTATAGCATAAGCAGGGTTGAGTTTTCCCTCTTTTTTCTTTTCATGTTTAGATCATTGTCTTGATTTGTTCTCCTCTACAATTCTTGAAAGAGAAGTGTGATTCATCATCAGTGATGTCTCAGATGGATGAGATCACATTAAAGTTACTCTGGTAAAAGTTTACAGGTTGTGTGCTGAATCAGCGTGTTTTGATTAGTAAAAGATCACATGAGGAGGACATTCTGCATGCATTATAGAGCTGCAAATAATGACTGCATTCATCATTGACTGACCTGTAGATAATTTTCTCAACTGATTCATTTTCAGTAATTGTTCAGTCTATAAAATGCCAGAAAATAGTGAAAGAATTTCCGAATTCAGAATTTTCCAGAACTGAAGCTGATGTTGATTTCCAAATTTCCTTAACCAACAGTCCAGAATCATAAATATAATTCATAATTCAAGCGATTGTCGGCTGTAGGTTATTTTTGTGTCTGTTGACTACTTGATTAATTGACAAATCATTTTCCCTCTAACAAATTAGATGTGATAAACCAAAGTATACAAGGTTATAGATAATGTGAAATTTGGACCTGGTGATGGCACTAAATGAAAGTCAATTCACCTTTGGGAGACCTTGACTGTTTATACCAAAATTTGTGCCCATCCATCATGTAAATGCACAGGTATTTCACTGCATAAGTGAATACCAATGCCGGTGGCACTATATGAAAAATCACAGGATTACCAAAGTCAGTAGGATTCATTCTCTGCACCATATCTGTACCAAATTTCATGGCAATCCATCCAATTGTTAATACAATTCACTAAAATGTCAATGTCATGGTGGCGCTAAAGGAAAAGTCAAGGGATCACCAAAATCAGTGGGATTCACCATGTGGGCATCATGAATATCTGTACCAAATTTCATGGGAATCCATTAATTTCAGTCTGGACCGAAGGGGTGGATCAACTAAGCAACAGACCCACAGGCAAATCTACACCAGTGGCTACACCACTAGTGCAGCTAAAAATCTGAAGTGAAGAGTGCAGTCATAACAAAAATCCAACAGCATAAAGTCTTGGTGACATTTGAGAGTCATTATGACAGACAAACACATGTGGCCCCTCTCCCTTCCTGCTGCTATAAATGCCCTCTTGATTCAGTAAGCAATAAACAAATGAATTAAGAGACAATTAAATTCTAGGTCCAATGTCAGACACCAATCTCTCCCTCGACCTCACTGCACAGCCTCTTACAGGCACGCTAAGGTTAACCTGGGCTAACATTAACTGATCAGGCTCCAGCCTCCCTCCTCACAGGGTGCCAGGCCCCTGCTGTCCAATCTCCACCGTCACGCTCACCTCAGTGCCATTCAATCATCCACAGAGTAAAGACCCCACTGTTAAACATTAATTATTCCACTGGCCGGGACTCATTTGACTAATCAGCAGTTATGGGACTCGGGGGCGCAGCCGCCTGAGTGGCAAATGCCAATATCCACTCTGTCAGAGGGGGCAAAGGGAGGAGTGACTATGGATCAGCAAGCCAATATGGAAGAACTGATCCATCATTTTGTCAGCCATTGTCCAGAGGGTGAACCATGTGTTTTGCCAATGAAAAGCAGCAGCAGAGGCAGTGGGTAGGGTCAACGAGCTACGCCTCCCTGGTGAATGCATGACCATGCTAACAAGTGCCACTTACAGCTTTTAATTACAACAGAGAAGGAGGCAGAGGTGAGGGAGATGCATGCTGCTCTTAGCATCAGAATTACCACTGTACAAAATGCTGTTATGTCAGTAATGGTGCTCTACTAGTGGTGTGAATTTTAATAATTTGTTTGAAAAGGCAAAATGAAGCAAAGGCCACATGCTGCCATCATCATATTATACTACTCTATCAAAACAGTCCAGTTCCATCTGAATGACTGTTATTAAAGACACTGGACCAAAGGTCCCTGAACTCATCTTCAAAAAGATTGTGTTTATGTTGAACCCTGTTGAATCAAAGTGGCAAAGAAAAACACAAAGTGGCCGTATTTCAATGGTGCATAAATTATAACCCTCTTTCCTAAAAAATGCACTCAATTCCATTCCAGCTTCCCACGCCATACAAGCATAGCATTTACAGAGAGCTTTTAACCGATTGCATTATTTAAAAAGCCACCCCAACGCACAAAAGCAATTTGGTAGAATAGCAGCTGTAAAATATAGCTTTCAGTATTCAGTCGTGGGCACAAATGGTTTGTCTTTCATCACGCTTTTTCCTGTGACTGCTTCTGTCCTCTTGTCAGACATGGCACCCACCGCCTCCACCCCGCTGCAAAGAGCATCATAAGTGTTACTGCCGCACTCCAATACAATTGATCTCACATCAGGTACACTTGAACCTCCCAACCCCACCCAATTTAATGGAGCATATTCTAGGGCGCTATTCGAATACCCTTATTTGATTTTTGTCAATGCCTTTATAGTGAGCCGAGGGTACACAAAGGTACCACAGATATCCAAACTCTAAAAAGGTCAGTGAAAAGAATATGTTGTGCTTTAAAAGAATGGAAGCGCTATTCCCATTTTCAGGGATCTGAAAAAAGGGATGGAAAACTCAAGACAGACAGGAAAAGAAAGAAATTTCAGTTGGCTGTAACTCATCTGGGTGAAGGATGTGAAAAGGAGGGGAACTATGCAACTAATTAAAATGCTGAAATGGTGTAACCTTCAGAGTTTCTAGGTTTAAGGGTGGCTTCTTGCTCCACCAGAAAGTGGCAAATTAAATCAGGTCTGAGCAGTGACACACCGTGAGAGACAAGTTCAATATGTATGATTTATCTACTTAGACAAATGAAATCACTGTCAGCTTATTCTTGCGAAAAGGTTTCGATGTCCCCTCCTTGGGAGCAAATGCAATTTGTATCAAATTTGATTTTGTCAAAACTTTTTTTTTTTTATTCTCCTTCCCCCGGTGACCCATAGGGATGGCTTTAAAGGGTGAACTTGGTGTTTATTTTCATACAGGACAGCAGAAAGTGGGCATCCTCTGTCATTTTCATAGTTTTCCCTCAGAACATATTTGGGATTACAAATTGGTAGTATATGACCCTCATCTATAGAAGAAAGGGTTGTTCCATGACAGCTGAGCATACTCCATCTGCTGATGAAGACAAGGTAATGTCACTGAAAGCTCCAGAGCAGCTACTAAATGTTTGTTGCGGTGATATTATTTTCTCAGAGGATGAGAAACTGATCAGAATGACTAGCGTTGTCTGTGGCTGCTGACGTAGCATTCAGATATTTATCCATTTCTGCAGAAAATTAAAATGCATCATCTTTATGGTCAATGGAGGCGTATCAATCTGATACCACAAATAAGAGCGCATGGTGAACTTTGCATTATCATTTCTCGCCAAAGGCAACAGAAGCAACTGTTTAAAAAGCGCTGACACTGGATGTGTTTTAAGCAGTCGACTCTTTCTAGTTTTCAAATGATGCAACTGTCAAATACATTGGTTCCAACCAGCCTCTTTCAAGTAGGAGACTTGAAAGCTTCTTGGATGTAGTCGGCAATGTGAAGGGTGATACAGCCCTGACTGAAGCGAAACACTCTTTGAAATGTGTAATCTCAGGATGGTTTGTTGATATCTGTGCTGCCATCACCTATGGATACCGAGCGCTTAAAATTATTTACTGACCTTTCCTTCACATGTTCCATTATATAACCATTTATCTTGTCGCATTGAAGACGCCCTAAAAAGAAGAGCTAACAGATGTAATGACTGAATTTAAGCAAATTTCCCATTTATCCTCAGCTCGACCAGCTTATTTAGGTCCCTAGGTCTCATCATTTCCTGAATAGCATCCTCAGTGGCCAACACCAGTCTGAATGATAACAATGACAAATGTGCTTACTTTCATTCTGCAATCACCATCACCTCCAAATCCATAGTAATTTTCTCCAAAAAGGATATCCACATTAGCTAAGTGAGTGATTTATGAACTTGTCCACACAGCTTTAAATACAGAAACTGCAAAGGGGAAGTTGGATAATCCCCATTATATCTTGGAGTGGAACTCGTAAGTTATGTGTCCATGCACTTTCCAAAGCAACAGTACACAGGATAATGGGCATTAGGTAAAAATACATGCAAAACATCACCTCAATAACAGCACCGAAGAACTTACAAATATAATGACCAGCAAGTTTTCACATTAAATACATCTGAAGACGAACTAAAGAACGACAAGACAAACTGACATACTTTGTAGCTCTGAGTGATGAGTGCAGCCTTCTATAAAAATATTTTTGGCTAAAAGATGAGAAAACATGAAGAAAATTTTCATTTACTAGATATACAGCAGTCTAAATCCAAGCACATAAGCAATCTAGGAGAAGTATGTTTTAAAGAATAATAAGAGAAAATGACATTTATATTGGAAAAAAATTACGCTTAAGCTTACTATATAGTTTTGACCACTTTTATTCTTGTCTAAACAAATTAACTTCCTGTCAAGATGGTACATTAGTGTTTACCAACGTCAATGTGGCTTTAAAAAAAGGACTAAAATGTTCTGCAGCAACTGTTTTGATGTGAACACAGACAATATTTATACTTAGCAGAAAACCTTGTGCATCAAACAGTTTTTTTACAATAAAGAAAGCAAGTGAAGAAGTGATTATTGATGAAGCGCAATTGAGGTATTGAGAATAAAAAGCATAACCAAACAGATGCAAAGAACATACTGCCAGGAAAAAATGTCAGCACTCGCAAAATACCAGACAAAGAAATGTCATTTACACAAATGAAACATAAATACAACAGAGTAACATCTGAGGCTCAGCAGCGAGGCTGGAAAGCCAGGGACGGCCCTGCGGAAGACAGTGCCAGGAAAATGCAGCATCTACATCCACCACCTGTTCATGCAGGGAGTCACAGACGTCCCGGAATCGCAGATTAAATTTAGTCACAAAAGGTAAATTCCAAAGTAGCTGAGAAGAGAAACCAGTGTGGTTGAAAAGGGGAGATAATGTAGTCTAAAATATAAATTCTCTGGGTGGAGCTATGCACAACCTTCCCCTCTGCATGTGGTATACAGTAACTGCCTCCATTGTTTCACATCCGAGCCAGATTTATATGCTGTAGGTATATAACTGAACAACGTATAACCCACATGACAATAGTATAGTAAAAGTCAATGACCAAAGTCCTTCTGCTGACAAAGTGACTGTAATAGTATTGAAATAGCTCATTTGGGGGCACCCACAATGCTTAGGACTTAAGACCACAACCAGGGACTTTTGTTGGATCTCTCTCCCTAATTTCCTGTAAACAACAACAAATAGCTAATTTGAATAACCTGACTTCCCAGATTTTACCCAAGGGTAAAATGTGTAATCTTTAGCACTAGAGTGATAAACTGGCTTGGCTGATTTACTGGCTGATAGCAGCTTATTGCAAGTTTGTAGTACAGAAAAAGCAAAAGATATGTCAAAATGTTAATGTTATAATGTTCCACTTAGTACATATCTAGGTCGCAATTATTCAAGAAAACTAATTTAAGGGATTCTTATGAAATATGTATGGTGCATGTTTGTGCAAAAAATGAATATCAACTGACAGATTTTTTGTAACTCTCAAATATTAATATTGGTACAGACCTTAAAAATACATTGCTGGTTGGGCTCTAGTAATCTTGTTAAACTTTCAAATGGGACAGCCCATCATTTACTTCCATACTAAAGCAACACTGGGAGATGTTTTTCAAGATGCCTTGTCTGCTCTTTATTTTTGTTTTCATTCTTAAAAGTCTCATTTGCATTAACATATTGCAAAATCAATTAAATGCTTAAATTGCACGTAATGCTATTTCAATGATCCAGCACACACGGAGCTGTGGAAAACAGAGCAATGCATTTTTATTTGTTTAATGGTGCCTATTATAATGTACATTCAAAGAGCCCCAGTGCATTCCTGTATCCTGATACAGCAAGAATTGATGATGGTGCCTCCCAAACAATGCTGAGGCAAAAGGAAACACAGAAGTTCATTTTGTTTAGTGGGAAACCTGATTTCGCCTCAAGCCCTGCAACTATTTCTCTTTTAACAATGTGGCTCAACCACTTGAGAAAGCAAGGATTGTAATTTTGTAGCTGTGTCAAAGTGATAACATGGGGATTCTGGATTTACACTAGTTTCCTCAGTATGTCCAGTTTGTTGCCTTCTATTCTATTATGAGAAGGCCCAGGATAAGAGGTATGGCGTAGGGGGATATAGACTGCCAATCTAGCTGTCAGAGGCAATAAGGTCCAGATCTCATCTATAAGTACCAGTTGGCTAAAGGGGGGACTCTGCACTACCGATAAGGAATATTGTGAGCTTAATCCCCCAAATGGAGCTTCCTGTGGCCTCAGGAAGTCAGGAGGAGCAGTGCTCCAGCCAGTCTGCCCATACCCACTACTCTCTCCCTACAGTATCACTCTGCTGTAGCTTAAATTTTTATGAGGCATCCCTGCCAGTAAAAGCTGATAAAAAGTGATGTAAACTCAACGCTCCAAGAAAGATCCAGGTCTAATCACAATAAGGGATGGTGACTATTTTCAAAACAGTAATGATTTCCAATGTGTCTCAAAGAATCCTGTTAAAAAGCAACAGAAGCTGAGCTGGGCATCAGCGTTGTGGGAATAAAAAATGCCCTAAATATTTCACTACTTTTCATTGCCAACGACAAATTAATTTCCAAGGAATATATTTTTACGACGCAGATAATACTTTTTTTCTGATGACATTTAATCCTTTGTCACACTGCACTGTGAAAGTTTGGTCTAGACATACATAATATGGTCTTTAGAAGAACAGCAATTACATACAGCACATAGACCTTGTCTAAACTTAGAAGTTCCACTAATGGCATAAGATCACAGGTGTTCCAGAATTGTCACACAAAGCTTGTCACTAGGGCAGAATTCTACACAAGCACATTATGATCCCCTCTCTTGTCAACTTCCCCATTTGAACTGGGGAGGGTAAAGCCAGAGGAAGCTAGTACTGACACAACAACCACTAGGGGCTCATAAGCGTTATGACAAGGGCATGATCCCTCAATAGCATCCCACCCATGGACACTGTCAATTGTGTTTCAGATCAGCAACTGTGCTTAAGCAGAGAGCCATCATTGCCATCCAAAATAACCCATATCAACATTTTCTGATCTGGAGCTCCTTGGTGCAGGAAGACATTGTTTGTCAGTGCCTTCTAAGACTGTTATATATTACTGATAGAAAAACTAAAGCTATTAGTTTAAGGTCAGGTAACGCTCATAGTCATGGTTACAAGAACTCACTGTTAACAATTGTTTCTGGTGTCAAAGTCACCTGCTTTGTTGATAAAACCATCCACACTGTAAGGCAGATTTCTTTGAGAAGATGCGTAGAGAAAAATAGGCACAGATATTCTGTAGTCAATCAATTCTTCATGAAGGCACTATCGGTAGGCATTATCAGTACCGGGTCAAATACAGTTTGCCCACGCAACCAGAGAGATTGACGACGACACACAGAGAACTTAGAGAATATATATATATAGCCCATGAAGTCACACAAATAACATAAGATACATTGTTTTACACAAAGGTCATGTCCCATATTCGAACTGTAGTCATAAGACATATCATATGATAATCATCCTATAGCGCTAACATGACCTCTGGTCATCATGTATGCTTATTGAATTATCTATTGTCCAGAACATGGAAACTAATAAAAAAGTTCAACTGCCGGTCAGTTATAAAGTCATACTACCACACATTCAACACTTCTATTAGAATTTTGCAGCTCTAGGAAAAATAAACAACCAACCGTTTTTTATATCATTATCATTAGTTCAGCCTCAGCTAAAAAAAGTGATTCTTAACTTTTTATCATGTAACCTTTAAAACAAAACTATGTCCTCTTGTTATCACTTGTTACATGTTGCATTCATGATAAGTTCAACCAATAATGTATTTTTCCTCCTTGTTTTATTTAAATTAAAGGCCTAAAGAGGCAGAATTCTAGCAATTCAAAGTTTAAAAAAAAACAGAGATTAAAGGTAAGGCTGGAAGAAAAAAAACATTATTTTGTGTGACAGAACTTTTTCCCTGTCTGTCTCTGTCCCTATCCTGTTAATCATCTTGCAAAACTTCAAATATATCCCCCCCACCTTTAACAATGAAAAAGACATTGCAAGTTGGATGCGACTCTGAAATAGCCTTCAAATGTTAAAAGAATAAAAAAAACCTCATGGGTTGTAGCCTAATGTGTGTAATGGATTATTCATAGATAACTGAAGTTACTTGACAACAATTACGAACAATTAAATCTGTAATTGGCAGGCAATGGATAATCTGCCTGTTGTGGCACCCTGAAAACTCAACTCAATACTCTGTCTATAATCACGATTTACGTTAGATTAATAACTGCAGTAAGCGCACGCAAGGCTGAATACAATGCCAGACATTAAGGTGATACTTCATTATCTATTCATTAGTCATCATTAAGCATTATAGTATCTCACTTAAATACAGTGTTTGTGCCTTTTAGGCAGTATTATGAGCAAATATTGTACCAGTCCAACATTCCTCTTGGGTTTTGCTCCTTGGATTCAGCACACTGTGAAACACTTGGGGACTTGCAAACAACTATGACATTTTCACCCTGAGGGACTGCTTACATTAAATATTAGCACTGACAGGTGTAGATTTCTCATGCCAACAAATCATCTCTCGCACATCCTTGAGAGCTGGCGCTGTAGCCAAGAAGTCTACCTTAGTCATGTACAGGTCACTAGACCAGGTCCAATAAAGTCAATCAAGGGTAAGTCAGAACTGAGAAACCATACACAGACTAAAAGTCATCCCATCCCAAATGCACAAATAATGTATACTGAGTCCAAGAGAGATACAAGACTATGTATACCAACAGAAGTTATAAATGTAGAGAGGTTTGGGCATTAAATATCAGAAACTATAAGATATGTAATGTTCCACAGCACAAAACAACTGTAATACATCAACATGGCTTTGGGTTGTTGATCAGTACCAACAATTACTTCATCATATACTCCTAAATAGTGACAAAACTATATTATTATGGTCACTAAATGTCTCTGTTGGATCTCTGCTCTAATTAGCTAGCTTCTCTGTTCCATTGTTTAACTGTCACTTTTATTTTACTGCCCATCTTTACCGTACATAAAGCTGTGCCAGAGGCATGTCAATATTGTTTCCAATTCCTCAGTTGCCAACAAAGAATGATAAAAGTTATAAATTACTTAATGCATTCTGTAAATTGTTTATATCACTGTGCAGAAAATAAACAGAGGTGGAGGAGGCAGAGAAAAATAGATCTTTGAAGCACAGACAGGAGGAGGCTGAGACAATATCCCATGGTAAATGATGCAAAAGCCAAAACAGGTAAGATAAAATAGACATAAGAAAGACAGTACAGTAACAGTACAGTAACAGATATTCAACATTTTACTCCAATATCCAACTTAGTGGCCAATATATAATAAGTATTGATTATTTTGTCCTCAAAATATAATAATATATGAGCAAATGCCTTAAAATTACATGGGAGTTCAGTCCAATGCTATGCTTCACCTCCACATCAGCAATCACTATATAGTGTCACTGTCCTTGTCTTAGGATGGTGGACATTTCATTTCAGGGCCTATACGTTAAAAGTATGGAAAGTAAAACATGAAAGACGGATGGGAGGAGATCTCGACGGCAGACAGCAACACATCTACAGGTTTCCTGGCAGAGTAGCCTCAATCCAAACTACAAACATGTAATCGTCACAGCCCACTGGTTGAAGGACCCACTGTTTGAGAGCACAGAGGGCATTCAAGTAACAGTTTACCCAACAAACCAGCTATTATCATTAAAAGTATAGTTCTTTGAGAAGCAGATTTGACTGTTATCAGCACTGCAGGATGTTTTAGCAGAATGATTTGACACCCATTTTAAAGTGTATTCTCTGTCAGTATCAGTCCGCACTCATTGCATTACAACAACAGGTACTTATACAGGCATATTTGAATACACAATACACTATTTCTTGCTCTTTCTTATTAAGAGGGCTACTGAAATTTGGAGCAGACAGACAGAAAGAGGCAGTGAGATTATGGGTGTTTTAAAGACATCACTGATATATGTAAATCGATGCCTGCTTGCTCCTTTGTGTATCTGAAAGGACATGCAGGCTGTGGCTGTCTCTAGAAAGAAAGAGGTGGTGATCATTATGAATTCCTACACTGCCCCCTGTTGGTATTACTCAGCTGTGCACAGTGAAGGTCTGCATAGATAAATGGCACCAATTTATGCAGGAATTAAGTTTTTTTTTCCCCCCATGACACATTTTTAACAATGTTAAGTCTTTGACAGAATAACCTTGAACTGGTTAAGCGCTTATAGAAAATGGGTGAATGGATGAGGATTATTATATCATGGTTAAAAAAAAAAGTGCTACTACAAAAGTTGTACCTCTACAATGTAAATACTATTACTCAGGCCTTTAACTCAACTTTAAATCAAATATTAGATGTCTACTAATCTCTCACTTGAAAGCAACAATTTGTGTGCTCGTCATTTAGGGATTAATAGAAACAATCACAGGCTTGTTGGAAGTCTAAGACTCTTTCAAAGACATTGTGTAATGCTGACAACTCTGAAACTGCAGGCTAAAAAGAAAAGTGTATCTTGAGAGGTTGGGGAATTTTCATTTTATGTGGTCTATTGTTGCTTACTGCCTGAGCAGAGTGGATAAATCAAACCAATGGCCTGGGAAGCCTCCTGGTCAGCCGCAATGGGGGGAGAGAAAGGAGGGGATGGTAGGAGTGAAAGCCCACACATTGGAAAATGAACTGCTGTCTTTCAAACCAAAATCCCACATGATGGGAAAGCAGCGAAGTGGCACTGCACTGTGACAGCGCCTTGTTAGTGACTTTAGCTTAAGAACTACTACTGCATTTGGCTCCTTCTGAGAGGGAAGAGAGCTGGGAGAATGAATAAAAAGAGAAATAGGGTGGGGGAGCGCAGAGAGGAGTTATAGTCGAGGAGAGAAAAGAAGGGAAGGAGGAGAGAGAGGAGAGAGATATGGCCATGGATCACCGGTCCTCTCTAGTTCAAGGAAAGTTCATTGGAACTCTTGCACAGATTTATGTCATCTGTTTAGCTGTTCATTGGTCCCTGGGGTACATCTCTCTGCCTTTACAGTCTGTTCAACTTGACAAAAGGGCAGGAGGCTTATCAAATCTCCAGCAGCCAGGAACAGGTTTTCAGCCAAGTTACATATTTCAAATGAAATTCACAATATCAATTATGGATCTCTCCCCGGTATGGACAAAGCGGTTTCAGTTTCTCACTGGCAAATATAAGCATATGATAGTTTGGAGCTTCTGAAGGAAAAACAACCAGTAATTTGGCAGACAGTTATAGTGGTCTAATTACAAACAGTGCCTCTGTCAGTGAGTAAGTGGGCATACAGAATGGTATGAAAAACGGCTCCTTCTGTCTGTGTCCAGATGACTGAAAAGCAATGGGAATGAAAAGGAGAGTCATATGTAATTGCTGCGACAAATGCCAAAGTGGCAAATGGCTGTTGTCAAATGGAGACAGTTTTTAAAAATGTAAACAGGGAATTAGGCAGAGGACAGTCCACATACCCAACTCTCTTGTGAAAAGTGTCTGAAAGCTGTATATCTCAAATAGGTTTTATAGTTATCAAAAATCTGTAGGAAAATGGGCTAATATACACACATGCTCTGTTGCTGTACATGGAGGACATAACAACAAACAAGTGAAAAAGGACATCAGCTTCTAATTAATTTAATTGCAATTCTAAGGGCTGCTGCACAGGTGAATAATGTTTAGTTAAATGTCAATTAAGGCTATCTTTGAGCTTTACAAGGGCACTGAAAAACAAAATGTTTCTATGGGAGTTTTCAAGGAAACATAAGGCAGTTGAGTTTCAAAGAGTTAGAGTTAGATTAGTATGTGAGCTGTGTGAATAACTGCAATGTTAAATAAAGCAGCCATAGTAAGTATGTTAAAGAAGATGCGTAAACTCATTTTAGTGTCTTTTAGCTCACTGTTTTGATTTCCAACTTGCAACTTCACTTTACTACCAACTATTTCAACAGCAGTAGACTGTAGAAAAACAAACAAAAAACACACTGTATGCTACCTTCCCAGATATTTCCCTTAGGAGTTAGTGGAGACAAAAGAGAGGAAAAAACAAGTGAATATTGGACTTTCATTCATCAGGTGGACACTAAAACAACTCGAAATGAACCCTAATGTTGCTCTATGTCTGCTGGATATGTAAACAGGCCACTGTATGCTAACAAATTCACTATATCAGCTGTCCCAAAGTTGCCAAAATAATCAGTTATTGCAGGTTTAGAGGTGCATTAATATGTGGTTTGTGGTTATCATCAGCTTTGAGCTTTGCTGTTTTATGCTTTACATTGCTTCACTTTGCTACATTCATTCATTTTACAAGCATTAATTAACATCAATACCATATAGTAAATCTGTCAGATTTAGTCAAAAGGCTGTTTTTCCTGATGTAAAGGCTTTACAATTGCATCTGTGTTTGAAAGATGCTACACAAATAAATTTGCCTTGCCTTGCTTTCTCTGCTGGATCACTGCCATACTCTGTCTTTGCCCTGCACCCATTATCTCATCTGTTCTCTGACCACCACCCCCCACCCACCCACCCCAGTTGCACACAGCTCCCTCTTGAACAGCGCATCATTGGTTCAGTGAAAAACAGCACAGGCTCAAGTCAGAGTGAAGGTCAGACTGACTTTAAAACACTAGCTTAAGACCATAAACGCAGGGAACTGAAATTACTGCCACTGAATGTGTGCCATGTAATAGTATACTACTAACTTCTCTGTTGGTACACCTCACTTTCATCTATGATGGTCTGGTACTTTACAAGGCTTGTCCTTCTCTGTCTTCTGACGTGCAGTAGACACAAAACCTTGGAAGAGGAAGAGAAGAGAAGGAAGAGTGGAGACTGTCTTCTAGTCTCTATATCATATATGAGATCCCCTCTAGCAGTCAAAAATAAATTACTGCATATTTAATGCTCTTGTGGATTGAGATTATAACCATGATGGTGTGTATGTGTAAGATAAGAAAATATACATTATGGTCGGCTATATCTTTGCTTTGTAAACACTGCGACACATTTATTAAACAAAAGTTTAATAAATGTTGTGAGCTTCAGAATGTGTACTAATGAAGGATGTGGCATTTTAAAAATCACTTGTAGGTCATAACTCGGTGTAAAGAGCACAAAACCTATTCACTCCTGAACAATAAACAATATTCAATTAGTCTAGGTTATCCAGTTGCTTATTTCATAACACAACTTTTACACTTTGACAAAGGTCTGCTTTTCATATTTTTCATTTGCAAATGAAACTAAGATTCTCTGTGGTTTAATTTAGACTCGCCTTCTGTCAATCATTTCACACAATTAGCATCAGCTTGTTTCCCTCTCCTACTGGCAGCACCTCAGACTATCCTCTAACTACTCTATCTTTACTCTTTACTCTAAAAATTAAGACCAGGGAAAGAAAATATATCAGGATAAAAGATGAAAATAGAGTGATGTAAACTGGTGCAGGAAGGAAGGAAATAAGCCAACACTCCAATCACACAGGAATAATCCTTTATGGGAATTTGTGGAGCGCAGAGTGCAGTTCAGATTTCCGCCTCCTTCATCACTCAAAGAACTGGAGGTTTTTCTTTCCCAAGGGATGTTTCGACTTCCCACTGCACACAGTTCAACACTTGTACGACATTACAATTAAGATTGAAGCTGCTCTGAAGGCAAAGGGTGGCCTGATATTCATACAGTATATTGCCAGGTTCTTCCATGGTTCTTCCATTACTCCCCCCCCCCACACCTGCTGCATCTCAATATCTCATTACGGTATTCTCATATATACAACCTGGGGCCGTGTAAAATCACAAAGACAAACAGAGCTGATATGTTCCTGTATTGAAATACTCACAGTGTGACGGTTGAAGACAGATTACATTTCATTTCTATCACATCTATAACATTGGCGCTGTTGCCTCGAGTGTCTCAAGACATCCAAGAACACACACACATGAAATACAAATTGCATCTTAAAGAAAAATAAGAAACAGCCCTCAAACATATACCTCCTAGTTAAGTCAAATGCAAAATTAAAGCTTTTAAAATTAGCCTCCCTGTTTTATTATTCTGCTTCAACCATGCTTCAATGTGATTAAAATACACCAACTGCAGTAAAGGCTGGGATAATAAACCAAGAGGTTGTGTGCATGTATCATAATGCTTCATTTAGGCACTAATTCAAACTGAAAAACAATATAGGTGACATGATTTGCTCACGCTTGTTTTCAGCAATGGCTTTGCTCGGAGCTGAGAACCTCTTAATTCGAGGAGCTGGGACACTTCACATATTTCAAACAAAAACAACATTATACTGTTCACAAAACCTAAATACAAAGCAGGCGGACTAAAACGCTTTCCTTTCTCTAGACACCAATTTATCAAAAGCTTCTCAGCTGGAAATGATGTATTTCAGCGGAAAGCAACAGAAAATGGTATTTAATTTGTCCATCAGTTCTGTTGTCACATTTGGAGAAAAAAAAAATCATGAAAGTTCAGTTTACTTGTAGTTCAAGTAGAGGTACTTAAAAATAGCTCATTATGATATGCAATGTGTTTTTTCCCTTTGTGTTTTCACTATTTATATGTAAGTGTTAACTTTTCCATCCCTCAGAAATAACTGATGTGATCAGAATACTTATTTCTAACTGCAGTATTTTATCATATAGCCATACTCAACAATAATAATAATGAATAGTGAATTTTTGGGGGGTGAGATTGTCATCTAAGGTTTATTGTGTCTATGCTTGTATGCTAAGCATCCCAAATGTTAGCACAGAAATCAATTGTAACATTGGGAATAGAAAATAGAAATAATTTTCTGATCATACATGAGCATCTGCTATCTGTTTACCAGAGTTTCACACTCAGGTCTGGAGATGACAACAGATTAAACTCCATAACAATTAAGTAAACTTCATTTGCTGATGAAGACCATGAGATGTAACTGAAAGCCTTGCAAAAAGTTAGTTAGTGGACCTAGAGCTAAGATTATTTTTTTCCAATGGTTATAATAATTTGTTCCTTGCTAAGAGCATCTATGCCTCCATATAAATGAGACACAAGATACCCAGTGTTATGCAAACACAGACCAGTCAGTATTAATGTGTGTTGTTTGTAGACTTCTGTACTAAAATTTGGAGGAAAAAAACCAGGAAGACAGAAACCAGAAAATCAGCTCTGTCAGCCCTGTGCAGTGCAGCTCTGTCAGTAACTGCCTCTGCTGTTGATAGTCGCACAAAGTTTGGTGTTGTCGCATGGATCTCTTTACAGTTTACACACATTTTAGCCACCGGCTCCTTTTGGCCAATTATTGTGAAAGAATGTATCAATTCTTCTTATATCAGTTATACTGTGATTCTCAGACTGGTACTTTGTTAATATGGTGCAGGTTTTGCCATAATACTGAGAAAAAAAGTTGCACCTTCCATAAACATGTCTATTTATCCTGAAATCAACTGAAAGCCTTCGTCTCTACACATATGATCTCTATTTATCTTATTGTCTGGCTGCACCAGTGATGCTTTGGGTGTGTCTTATTAAAGCAAGTGGATATTTTTGCATAGGTGCATTTTGTATTCGTAATTAGATGACTTTGTGGAGATCTGTTTTTACTTTCTGTTGATCCGTGTCAAAAAAGCCACAATAAATCTACTTTGATTCAATGCTGCAAGACAATCACAGATGAAAACTTTAAAGTTAGCTCAAAATACAAGTTGCTGAGGAACACAATTCTAACGTTGAATGAATCTGACTCACAAAGCATATCAGGTCAGCAGAAAGAAAAAAGTAAAGTACAAGTGGGACAGATTTTTGACAGGAAAAAAAGGTTATGATCATCAAGCAAACATGTCAGTCAAAATCCAAACTATGACGAATCTTAGATTTGTTGTGCCTAAACCTGAGGCACTAACTCATGAGAAATGTGGCACATATGACAGGAAAAAGATTGAGGACCACTGCACTAGGCAATGTCAGCACAGCACATCAAACCAGCAACCTTTCAGCCACCAGGCAGCCACCTTCTAAGCAAAGTTACTAGCTTGCTTACTATTCTGTTTGGGTTGCCTCCGTGCCTCTCTTTATTGCACAATTCATGGCTGCCCATAAAGGCCATTACAGAGCAGTTTAAAGTGACAAAGCATGTGATGTGAACAAGAAGCGGGGAGGCCATTATCACTGTCTAGAGCCAAGCTGTGGTGCCAGGTCCAGCTGGTACCCGTAACCCCCCTGGCAGTGCCCCCATGGCGACTGAGCGTCCACAGAGTAACACATGGGTCTTGCGACTGTCCTGGAACACCGCTGAACGTCATCAGGATTTAATGAGGTGACAGTGCATTGTATCAAAAGCTAGCAGGGGGTCTACCGCTGCCTTCCACTCTCGCCTCATTAAAACCCTTTTAATGGGCTCTGAGGAGGGCAAACCTCCTATAACTGGCTTAACGCTTGTTCAGGTTGTCAGGGAAAATTATTTTTGTTTAAGGACGAACTTGCCATTCAGCACTGAAATATTGATTCAAGTAAACTTCAAGGGAGTTGCTAGTTGGCACTAGGCGTATAATGGCACAGTGTCTATGGAGCTGATGGCTTTCAGAGACTCAAAGGCACAAGAAAGAACTAGACTCTAAATTTAGCAAGTTAGGCAAGAAGTAACCCTGAAAGTGGCTAGAAAAAAATGTACAGATAATTACCTATTGACGCTCCTTTACCACCAGTCTGCACAGTCGTGTCTAAGTGCAGCCATGTAGTCGAGTTTAAACAAAGAACAAAAGGTTAAAGTGAACACTAGCAATCATTTTGGAGATTGTGTGACATTTACAGGCAGGGTTTGCTGACAAACTGATGGCATTTCGCCACACTAACAGCACAGTATGTTTGCAAACAGACAAGGTCAATCAAAGTATAATCTATATTCTACAACCATACGCTTAAAGAACGTCCTCCAGCAGCAGTCTCTCATGTTTTCGTTCGTCATGCGCATGGCACTTTTCCAGTTAATGCCTCAAAAGCAAGCCTTGAGCCAGTCAAGATAAATATGCACTCTGTTCAATGTGACAGTTTATGGAAATCAAACAGTCACAGGCATTAGAGCCCTAGATGTAGTGTTTTGGACAACTAATTAGATCATTAACCACATTAAAACAACTCTGCATCTCAGAAAAGGCCAAGCAATTCTGTTCTATAGTATAAAACACAATCTGTTTAGTTGTTTGCGTGTCATGGTAACATGGCAACAGGAAATGGTCTTAGAAAATTAAAAACAAGGCCAAATGACATGTTAATTACTATGACAGTAATTGTGTATTTAGTCAGTTAATGAGTGCAGATGCTTAAAGTAGATAATAGGCCAATATGTCCTCAGGGTACTGTGATTAAAATAAAATGAGCTCTCTTTTCGATTTAGGCATGGACCCTCTCCTTATCAAGCTTTATGACACAACTACAGTGGTGATGGTGATCTATCACATTATGTTCAACACTGTAAAAAGAAATTAAAATATGTTTCCAAGAATGTTGAGGAACAGAAACCTGTAGACACCATCACATATAGGTATGAAAAGATAACTTTCAAAGTACTACACATCAGTCTCCACTAGTACTGTCTTTTAAAGGCGTTTTGGACACTTGTAGCACTGTGGAGCAATGCTTTTATGAGTGGGTCCTCATTTTGTTTACCATTGACGCCCTAAAGGACGCACAGTGATATGATACACATTCCCTCCTTGGCTTCACGCTAATCAAGAAACAATAAGAAACAAATGATGCACCAACCAAGGCAAGGAAGAGGATGAGCGCAAGCTAGCAAACATGAATGTCTATGACTACATGACTTTTAAAAATCAGCTCTGGAAGAGATAAGGAGAGAAATATGCACACAAAGCCTTTTGTTGACAAGCACTAAATGTAAACATAACATTAGTTTGTTCACGAGAAAACTCCAAGAGTGCAGCTTTAAGGTTCATACATGTTATGTATGCTGTGACAGCTTTCTTACATTACATGCTGCACATTCAGTTTCGGTCAACACTTAATTCAGCCCTGTTTCCTAGAAATTATGTTCACAAAAACTGCTGTCAAAGACATACATCTATACATGCAGCTAAGCACCAAATACACAGTCTGTAAACATTTTATTGATACATTCAGTATCAGCATATTTCTGACTCGCCAAAGACATAAATTAACAACATGTCCTCATTGTGTTAATAGAAAACATAATCCAGTCGCAATTATGTTTCCTTCAAAACCTATTTGTTGCTGCAAATTAGTTGTATATAGACATAATATCTAGGGGACAGAGCTGCATAATTAAATGAATGAAGGGGAAACAAGTCAAATAAAGTAGTTAGTTGTATTACTGTTGTATTTCCCAACTTTCTAAATGAAATGCATTAGTGTCACAGATGGATGTATGAGCTCTGGGAAAATGGAGGCTGGACTATCAGTTGACCTCTGGACAGTTCTTCTAGATAATGCTGACAATGCAAAGACTTTGATGGGATTTTGCTGCCATTACAATTTCTGTCACTCTAAATTAAAAAAAAAGTCCAAGAGGATGACCTCCATACTGGTGATTCTGGTGACAGTGAAGGACACTTCAACCACTGCAGCTAATCTTAAAAAATATGTAATGCATGGATCGTTTTTCCACTGACTGCCAGACTCTGTAGTGGGGACTGACATTCAAACAGCCTTGTCAAAAAGTCTGGAAACAAAGTTTAGAGATTTTTTTTTTTTTTAACAAATGCACATTTATCATGTGGTGTGCTCAGTGAAATTGAGAGACAAACCTGAAAACCCTGAATGATTTTCGCATAGAGGCACTTTCTGTGATGTGAGGGGAAGCTATAACTCTTCAAAACAGCAGTTATCCCCGGCAATCTATAAACATACATCATCTGGTAACAACACATTCATCACAGAATGGCAAGAAAAGAGCTGAGGAAGGGGAGGTTTGCGTAATACCTCTGATTAAATCTCGGGAAAGCGGCGCAAAAGTTACATTCTCAAGCAAAATCATTTGTTCTTGGCAAATTAGTGTGGGCAGGTGCTATTATTCTCGCATGAACTCTTTGGCTTTGGGAAAGAAATTCATCTTTTCAGAAATAGGAGAGAGCAAATCACTGTGAAGTTATTCAATCACTACCTAGTGATTCAAGTAAAATTACCTTTTTGCTTTGTATGCAACTACTGGGCTTCAGTGTGGATGGCATTTAGAACAATGATAGCGACTGTCAAAAAGAAGTCGTCCTGGTTCACAGCACGCAGGGACTGAAGAAATAAGAAACTTACTGGACTCACTGTAACTGCACAATTTCACTTTAAAGCTTCATTTACTCCTTAGATGAATAACCTATTGCTCCCCTTGCAAGGGCAAAATGCCACTGCCTAAGCCTCGTCCTTTAAACTTGTCAAATTTCCTCCAACAACACCTCAACGTGTTTAACTGACCCTTTCTTGCAAAACCGCTACTGAATGCTGCTGCAATATGAATAAATAAGCAAACATACACTCATCTTGTGCCCCCTCACACAGCGTACAGTTCTGAACTCAATTTCACACTCGACTGCCTTCTCAGACAATTTAGACAGGCTGATGCCAACAGCAGAAAGTGAAGAGACAATGCATTTATTTATCGACTTTTTGGCAGAAGGGGGGGATTTGTCAGACTGCGTGTGTGTGTGCATGTGTGTGTGTGTGTCAGAAAGGAGTGAGTGTATGCCTGTGCATGTGTGGATGCGCCCATGCACCTATATATGACAGAGACACATTGGAGGGAAGCAAGAGAAATGTGATTCAGCCCTGAAGAGACACAGAGAGAGCGCGCGAGAGAGGAAGAGTGAGACAACGGGCATATCCAGGGGAATTGTTTTCTTAGTCACTCATCCGGTGTTTGTCCCAGAGCTCCAGCAATGTGTCTGAGGAGGACATGAAACGCTCCACGTCCACAGAGAGAGACAAACTCCACCGTGAGAATGCTGACAAATAAGAATGACTGCGATGGAGTTTAAATACAAGTAGGCCAGCTGTCGCAACAACTCAACGTAAACAATGAACAAAAATGTATGTTCCCTTATATGTTTTATGCACCATATACACTACAGTCAGTATGTTAGTCCAGCCTGTCTATACACTGCACAACAGCACTCTACTTTCCTTTATGTCCTTGATGTCATCTGATGATGTCATCCTGGTTATCCTGACAGTCTGAGATTTTACATTTTTTACCAGAAAGCCTGTGTTACAAAGTTGGGGCATAGAGTTTTAACAACATGAGCATTTCAGTGGCAGGAAGGGTGTAATGAAAGATGCTTTCCAGTTGCATTATGGGAGATGTAGGATGAGTATCCTTTACTAGGGACTAAAAAGTCATGGCCTCTGTTGCTTCTATTTTGTACACAATTAAAAGAAAAGAAAAAAAAACACTGCTTAATTGCTGGAGTGCCCCCTCTAACCATGAAAAATAATCCCACAGTGCGCCCCCATGGAATAAAAGTTCAGTATTATTAAAACAAAAAGAGAAGCTTATAAGAAAGTGGGAAAATTCTTTTTGTTCTGTTTAAAAGTCATAAGACTATTACTTGACTGCATTCTCACCCTGTCAGTCTGTTTGTGTGCGGGTTCTTGAAAAAGCAGCCCAGGCTCCGCTTAAAACAGATCTTTAAGTCTTTACTTGGTATCAGTTGCACACACTTTGCAAAGTGACGTCAAGGACAAAACCTTTAAGCTGGCAGGGGGAAAGTAAAGTGCCTTGCCAAAGAAGAATTTCTGCCTGGAAATTATTCCAAGCACAGTCGTGTATAAAATATCCAAGTGCTCCTGAAGTAGAACCGGGGGTTCAGGTCCACTGAGCAGTTCCTTATCACAAAGACTTTGGGTAATTGACTCAGACATATCAAATAAACCTTCTACAAAACTCACAAGTAAGCAGGTATGACATTCTAATGGGCTTCTTCATTAAGTTTTCAGGCAGGGGGTAATGTGTTTGAAATTAATGTGACATTTTCAACTCCAAAGAGCTTCAGTCTTTAGTTATTTCTCCGCGCCTAATACTCGCTGTGGATGTAATTTATGCACAGCTGTGATCTAATACAAAGCTGTGTTTTCAACATCTAACATTGAGAAACACGCACACATGCGCGCATATCAGCGCTGGGAAAGAGCAACAGAGTGCCGGTGGGGTTAGAAACAGGTATCTGATTTGAGCAGAGGTTTCTCACTGCAAGAGGAATCACCAGGTCAAACAGCATCAGACTGTGGCTGGTGCTTCCTACAAAACACTGTGCAAGGAATTGCACAAAGATATTTTAATTTGTATGAGGATTTCAAACTATTTTCTACAAAATATGCAGCAACTGTAAAGAAGGATCATTCTCCAGTGTCTCAGGCTAAATTTTAAAAATAGTCACAGAGGTGTAAGCTTTCATGATTAAAATACTCTACTGTATATTTGAATGGGTGATGCTCCAAAGACCTGTATGAAGGGTGCTACAAGTTCTAAAAGAGCACTATTCACACCACTGTGTCCCTGTGTGTTCATCTTTTTGTGAGGAGTTACTTATACTGTCAGTTGAGGTACAATACATTCAATAAAAATTACAAAAGTGAAAGCAATGAAAATGGAACATACTGGAGGACTGGAGGAAACTGGTTTAAAAAAGCCAGCAAAAGACTTTGCAAAGAAGATGAATGTTGTCTCCCTTTCCCTGCAATATGAAGGGTTAGTCTTCCCCATTTGAGTTTTATCCAACACTCTGCGCTATTATCATCATTTCCCACTAAGCAGAAGCTTCCCAGATACTCCCCAGAGAGCGGCATTGAGCTGTACTAGCGCCTTTGCCATGTTACCATGGAAACATTCCCATGGCATAGCCCATTACAGAAACAGACACTTACACATCACTTCGGTAAAGCTTTCGGGGGAAGATTTCAACCCCAGTGTAAAAACATTGCAGTTGTCTTTTGCTCAAACTTTAAACCTGAATCTTACATCACCTGTGCATGGATATGTGGGGCACAGCTTTGTTTTGGGTTCCTGTGCCTCATTTAATTCTGTCCAGATAGCTTTCATTAAAAGATAATGTTAGTGGGGGGGGAGAGGGCATTTTAGGAAGAAGCAAATGCTGCTGGCCAAAACCTCTAAAGAAAATTCATAAAAGGGATCCTAAACTGTTAAAAACAATTAGACCATGTTCTGCTTTTAATAGAGAATAAGAGTGCTTCATTTAATAAAATGTACTACTGTAATTACCTCTCCTGAACTTAAACTGCTGACTCATTTCATTAAGCATAAATTGAAAATAACAAACAACCCCCTAGCAGCCCCTCGCCTCAGCATCTGTGTCCTCCATCACCTAAATGAGGACCTTGATGAGGTTAAGTACAACAGTAGCCCCTGCCCCGACTGTTTCGCATATTCAGCTGTTGGGAGCCATTATTCTGGAGGCCTGCTTGGTTTTGATTAAGTCACGTTTTATTATGCCATCTCTGCACCCGTGTAATGAGTCTGGCGTGGAGGATGATAAAGCTTTTGGTAAAAACATCCAACATGGTTGTTATGACTTCTCAGCTACGTAAAATAAATAAAGAAACAGGCTTTGGTGAATGCCTGAGTCTAACTCTCAGTGGCAGGATGTTGTTTGTTTACCTCCAGGGGGAACGGAGAAAACAGAGATAGGGGTGGGCATCTTTTTGGACCCCTTGACTGCAAATACCAAACCTGCTCTGATCAGACCATGCACTGCATCACAGTTTTGCATGTCTTAAGCCACAGTCATCACTCACATCCCACTGATTTGCTATTTTATGACATATCATTACTCCAGTGACTAATGAGTCACCTAGGAATGGGCTGAGGTGGGGTTATCAATATTGAGGAGCACTATAAATAGGTGGACCTTTGCAGTGAATACAGGATGAACTCATGATGGATCTTTTGGTTCCAGGGATGTTGATTTTTTGAAGTGACTCATCACGTCCATATGACCTTTAATTGCGCATAGTGATAGTCAGTTTCATCTTTGGAGGAAAAAATGGTGTGAAAGCTCAATTGTGAAATCTTAAGGGGGCTGCATTGCCTGCTGCTGATTAGTTTGGGATGGACCAGATTAAACCGAATGGCAGGGGAATGTTGATTCATGTTGGAGTCACTTCGAACTCACCTTGATTAATTCCAGAGAAATCGTTATTAGTGTGCTGAACTATTTAGCCCCTGACAAACAAATAGTTCATTTCCCGAGCTCATAACCATGCACACAGCACAAATTCATTTGACGATGACATTTTTGCTCATCAACATTGCACCAAATGGCTGTGTTCTCATTTGTAATGAATACATATGCCAACATCATTTTCTACTGAATTATTTGCAGAGAGCATCAACAAATGAATGACAATGTGCAGTCACACTTTGTGCAAAAACTTACCGCCTCGAGCAGGCTGTGCAGAGTCCTGAGGAGTTTGGAGCTGGTCCACGGACTTGAGGTGCCTGGACACGGAGATAAACAGCCACCTCTTCTCCTCCCAGCACGCCGACTCCATTTACCAGCAGGCCCCCGTAACACCTGTTCCTGCTGAGGTACATATCAGAAATGACATTTTAACATCTGTCCTAGAATCCCTCATTGAATCTGTGCTTGCTTTAACATTGGTAACATGATGACCTCCCTCTCAAAGACAAAACTTGAGAGGTTCATTAATTAAGTGAGCAAAATAGCCATCATTATCCAAGTACAAAAAAATTCTAGTCACAATAAAGGGCACACTGATTACACAGGAATTATCACATCACAAGAGAGGTAAGATAAATTGCAACAAAAATGACTTTTTAATCATTTTGAATATTGTTTAATTACTGGATCATGGTCAAAAAATGTGCACACACCATTTAGAAATTTTGCACATTAGTGCTATATCTGTTATTTGACAGTATATAGAAGTACATAAAATGTTTTAACTGATGTTTTCCTTTTGGTCTTGTATGTGTGTTAAAGTTGGAAGATGTTTGATACATAGCACTGTTGTGTAAGCGTCTCGAGATAACTTCTGTTGTGAATTGGCGCTATATAAATAAAATTTGACTTGACTTGACTTGACTAATCTCATCTAGGATTGGACAAATGTAACGAAACATAAAAACTAAATTAAGACAAAACAGTTTACAGTACAGGATAGCAGTAAAGTACTATAGTATATTATAGTATACAGTCATATAAGTATACACTTCAGGCAAGATTGGTCCACATTTCTATTAACATTAGCCTCCATATTGAAACAATTGTACAGTATATTGTCACATTTTGTACAATAGCTTGTATTTTTTATTCATCCTTCATGAGTATAATTCACTTCCATGTCAGCAAACATTTTCCCAGCATTAAAGACAGGCTTTTCCCTTGAAAACTTTAAGATTAAAAGGGGGATCTTAAATCAGACTCTATCCATAATGAATCTGCAAACAGAGAGCCAATAAAAAGAAGAAACTTGAGAACCCAGCCATAGCTGGTCGTAGTGCACTGTGTTTCCTAGTGGCGGGCCGTGCATTTCACACCTGGTGTCCTACCTGAATTAACCCACCTCCTAATATCATCATTATGATGTCACGGCTATAGAAACCATCAATAATATACAGACACGCAGTGTAACAGGACTTTGCATCACAGACAGGCATGTCATGTAGTCAGAGTAAATGCCATTACTAAAACAATGCTATAAAAAACTAATTACCACAATTCAATAGGTCGCCAAACAATGCAGCAACACCTGTGCCATACACATCCCCACCAGAAGCATCAATATTACCTAATAAAATGACAAAGACGTACATAACATACTGTACTTACCGATACTGCTAATTATTTGTAGACAAATTTAAGAAATGCTTCTGTCGAGCGGACACTGTCAGCCCTGAAGCGAATTAAAACTTGTGCGAGAAGTAAGACTGGGCAGACTCGACTTTCAGCGTTAGCCTCCATAGCGATAGAAAAGGACTTACTGTTGGAACTAAGAAAATGACTTACTGTTGGAACAGAGTCACGGAACTCTTCTTCTCCTTCAGCCATTGTGGGTCGAAAAAAAACAGCTATTAGAGCCGTGCTAACATGTTTTAGCTTGCGCTGATAGCTATATACGCGGTTTGCTAGCTCTAAACCAGTACGCTCTCATGACGTCAACATGACGACGTCATGGTATGGCCGTTGGTCTCACCAGTCTGATTGGTTAAACAGTGTACGATGCAACAGTTTCGTCGCCATTTATTTTAAATTACAGGGGCATGCACTGTTGATTCTGCACTCTTTATATTCTGCAGACCTTAAGGCAGATTTCTTTTACCCTGGCGACACATTGCTGAAATCTGATTGGATAAAAGCTCTAATATAAACAGACTGTATTGGAAGCGGCGCAACCAAGGGGATAAAGAGAATAGACTATTGGGAACAATTTAATACATATTGTATTGATGAAAAAAAACATATATAAAAATATAATTTAGTGTTTGTGATAGTATTTAGGCCAGCAGAGAAGGCCTTGGTGGCCAGACAGCCCACCACTGGTGTTTTCAATATAGGGTTCAACCCAATACAGTAAATATGTAGTGCCACAAGACTTCTAAAATAATATGAGCAGCTGGAAGAAACACTTATTTTGCTGAGTTCATTGTGAATACCTTCCCCTGATTTGAAATATTAAAATCTACAGATAGCAACACTTGAAATCACTTGATTCACTCCATTATGACCGTGTTGTCTGATTATTTGCACATCAAAATGCCATTTAAGTTGCAAAAGTACTGTTTCTGTATAACCCCTCACAATCAGAGCGAGAGATAAGCAATCAGTTTGGGGGAGCGTAAAGCAGACAGTGGCTGGTTAATTGGCTGTCAAGAAGTGGAACTGAAATAGCACTCCATTCATATGATGTGATGAAGAAGAGGAGAGTATGGATGTTGGGACTTGAAGTGGCAGTGTGGGGGTAAAGCTTTTGTGTGGCGCACTTTCTCGGCTGTATGACTCATGCCTATTGTATAACAGTTTGAACGACTTAGACAACAACTTCATATGTCTGACTTGTTATCTTCCACAACTTCAGAACGTATGGGAACCTGAAGGCTGTTGAGTTCTACGGAAGATCAGAAAAGTTAAAAGCTATAAATCAAGAGTGATAAATGACACTTGCCCTACTTGTTACTTTGAACCATAAAAGAAGGAATAACTGGCATTGGTGCTACCAACACAAACCTAAAGAAACATATAAATATCATGCTCAAAACCAGCTCCAGACTTAAAATGAAATGAAAAAACAAGGAGTTAAGACTCATTTTGACTATGCTACTGGGTTTTCCCTGGAGAGTTACATGCTGCAATGTAGTTAAAAACACACGACAAGGCCATTAAACTAAGGCAAGGAACGTAAAACCCTGATGGTAAAACACACAGAAACTCACCAAGCTATATACTTCTCTCTTGACATTTCTTTTGACAATTACTTATGTAATACAATTGCTTGCCAGCTGGTGGTGGGAAGCGATTTGACAGTTTTATCACAACTTTGACAAAAGTAATTTACTTGGCTCAGTCCTTTTGTGCTTCTGTGGGAAATAAATCATCCAAATAAAAAATAAATAAATGGCACCCCACCAGGATTTGACAGTTCAATGTCTTCCAACCCCAGCGCAAATGGTGTCGTCTTCACCTAGCATCATAAAAGTGCGAGTTACCAGGGCTGTGTGTTGTGATCCATCATCCGTCTGGGGTACACTTTGGTGGTCCATTGCTGTTCATAGGACAGCTGGGACTATAACAATGCAGCTGTTTAAAGCTTAGCTTCACAGAAAGTGTGATTAGTTTAAAGAAACTGGAACTAGAAAGGTTTTAGAGTTTATCCCTCTACACTTCTAAGTCTACAGTACACTGAGGTTTGTTAATAATGTATATTTTAGGGATGTTAGTTGTTGTGAAATACTGTGTTTTCACAGATTCAAACACAGATGGCTGAACAATAGTTATTTATAATTTCAGTAATATTTCTTTGAGTTTTATTTCCACTGGGAGAGGAGGCGTTTTTTTTTTCTTTAAATAATGCCTCTTCTATTAGACGTGAAATCTCTTTTTTGATTTATTACATTAAAAATGAGCTTCAGAATGTTTTGCGCCATTGACATAGAGAGAGGGATATATTCTGAGGCTCACATAATTATCTTGGGTGCTATCACCCTTAATTCTCAAAGGAGTGCTAAATCTGCGTGCTATTATAGATTATGGTTGCAGTCTGCATTCTCATTTCAGTGGGAACCACTCATGTTTACTGATTGAAGATTAACTGTAGATTCCACGACCATTTAAAATCCACACAGCATTGCAGATTTACTGAAGCTACTCTATTAGTTGTAAAATATATTTACTTCAGGCCATCAACCACAGTATTTCTGTGAGAAAGCACTGATACCCTCAGGATTGAGCTTGTTGATCATGTTGCAGTTGCTGTCGCGGTGGGAGTTGGCTTTGATGTAATATTGTGATATTTCATTTGATTATGCTGATTTGATTGTGCGAGGTCATCCATCCCGCCTGATGTCTCTCG
The DNA here is from genome assembly GCF_001640805.2 of Lates calcarifer. Classification (NCBI taxonomy): domain Eukaryota; kingdom Metazoa; phylum Chordata; class Actinopteri; family Centropomidae; genus Lates; species Lates calcarifer. Next base: position 10,422,265 of record NC_066846.1, read on the forward strand.
ATATCCTTCAAAAGCATTTTGCTTTATTGGCTTGCCGGTCTACCCGCCAGAATTTCAATGGTTGTTTGATGGTATTAATGCACCATTTGAATGCAGACCCCGAAGTTGTGGGGGAGAAACCCATGCAGAGTGAGCATGCATGGAATCTGAAAGTCAGATGTCAGAGGAGTCAGTGGAGGGGAGGAATTTTCTCCAAATGCGGATACTACACTGGAGTGGAATATCAAATGTTCAAACCTCTCTCACGGATTGCGGAGTGTGACTAAAAAAAAGGGAGCTCTTCTCTTTCAAATAGCACCAAACTCACAATAACCCACTCCACATTTTTCAAAAAGGGTGCTGCCAAGCTTATACCTCTTTGAGAAAAAGCCAAGCATTTACGAACGCAAAAGGAGTGAATGGTGAACAGATGTGCTGCACACCTGTGATGAGGTTACAACAATTGTCATTCGTTTCCATTCAGTGACAGAGGATTCAACAGGGAACAGAAGGATCCATTATTCCAAGACCAATATGCCTAGACTGAGCCACTTTTCAAATGATATACCACAACTAGTCCAGAAAATCAAAAACATCCAGGCCAGAAAGGAACACAGATTCATGAACAAGCTATATTCTCGTTAGAGTAATCTCTATATTTAAATAAGTAACACATTTATAAGCTTCGTCAATCTTTAAGATGGCAATCAGGATTATTGCCATTACAATGATAATTAAAGCTGCGAGCAGCGTTGAACGGGCCCTCGCACCCGGCGCCCGTCGGGGAGCGCGACCGCGGGACCCCGGCAACCGCGGGGTCAACGCAGGTCGCAGGGCACACGCTGGCGTAACAGTTCACACTTCCGAGATGTAAAAATTTTAAATAAAAGCTTTTATGCTAATTAT